>NW_027397067.1:3278252-3384017 GCF_003265705.2 Callorhinus ursinus
TATATATATATATATACCAAAAGTAAGCTTAACTACTATGAAGGGATAGAATATGATTCTAAAAATGAAAAATAAAGAAAAAAATTTTAAAAAGGGATTGATAAGATGTTGGTTGAAAAAGGGAAAAAGAACATTTCAAAAAGAAAAAAGAAAAAGAAAGTTAAAAAAATTAACTTTGAAAGACTAAAGAATTATGGGAAAAATGCCATGAATTCTACATGCAGATTTCCCCTAGTGCTGGAGTTCTGCCATTCTCATTGATCAGTAAACTTGGTCTTGGCTTGCAGTTCTTGCTGATCTTCTAGGGGAAGGGCCTGTTGCCGTGGTTCCCAAATGTCTTTGTGGATGCTGGAATTGCCCTGCCCTTGCCTGGTCGGGTTAAGTAATCTGCTCGGGTTTGCTCTCGGGAGCTTTTGTTCCCTGCAAGCTTTCCGTACAGCTTTGGAAGACGAGAAAATGGTGGCCTCCCAATCTCCACCCTGGAGGAGCCAAGAGCTCGGGGCCTGCTCCTCAGTGATCTCCCAGAGAAAAGCAGTCAATCACTCCCATCTCCTTGGTCTCTGGCCACACTCTGTGCTCACCCAGCCTGTGACCGAGCGCTTCTATCTCTGGCACTTGACCCCGTGTGGAGTCTCCAAACCCAGCAGATCCCTGCGGTGCACTCCCGTGCCTCTCCTCCCGGGGAGGAAGGGTAGTCTCCCCAGATCTGCTGTTTGTTGGGTCCCTGCTGGAGGAACAGGTACCGTGCCGCAGATCATGGTTTATGGCAACCCCGAGCTGAGAGCCCACTCCTTGGCTCTGTCTCTGCAGCCGACTTCCCTGCTCCAATACTTGGGAGCTCTGCCACACTCAGGCACCCCCAGTCTTCCTGTGACCCTGAGGGTCCTGAGACCACTGTCCCAACGAGGGTTCTACCCCCTGCTTAGCCATTGGAGTGACGTCCCTCAGCAGCACCAGCTTCAAAAGTTCTGATTTTGTGCACCGCTTCTCTGTCACTTGCCGGTAGCCGCTGATGTAGGCCCCCTCCCCCACCGTCTATCTTCCTGAATATCGCCTTGGATTCACTTCTCCACACACACGTCCAACCTTCCAGAACGTGTTCACTTTTCTGTTCAGAGAGTTGCTGCTATTCTTTTCTTCCATTTCCTGTTGAGTTTGTAGGTGTTCAGAATGCTCTGATCCTTATCTAGCTGAATTCCTGGGACCAGACGAAATTTAGATCTCCTACTCTTCTGCCACCTTGCCCCTCCCCTCCACAAAAACTTTTAAATAGAGTTTTCTCTGGTCTGTCTATATGTTCATCCCATTCTTTAAAGAACTCACAGTTTTAACTATATAGCATTATATATTCATGAGTTGCAAAATACATGTTGCATTCATGTCTCAGTTCAGTAACTTGTGACTGAATATCCACTTAACTATAAACATGGCTATGCCAGATAATTAATGAAATTACGAATAAAACCAATGTGACTAAAACTAACATGACCAATATTGAATCACAATATCATTTCATGAAAAATTGAACATGGCAGACAACTCTATTCTCTGAAATTGCAGGTATCTTAATTTATAACACTAAAGTTACTTATCCTTGCACCTAGCATTTATTGGGTGCTTACTATTTATGATGCACTATGCTAAATATTAAGGACACAGGAATAAAGAGACTAAGTTAAATATCTATTCCCTGATATTGCTTAAGTCTGTATGACTAATTTAACATATAGGATGCCTGATCACAGAGCACGAAGCATTGTGCTGGAAGTAAAAGAATAGTTAAGGGAGTTCTTATTTCAAGGTTTTTTGGTTTTGTTTTGTTTAAAATCTTTTTTTGAAAAAAGATTTTATTTAGAGAGAGAGAGAGAGAGCACGCACGTGCACTAGGGTGGGGGAGGAGCAGAGGGGAAGAGGAGGGAGGGGAAAGAATCTCAAGCAGACTGTCCTGAGCGCAAAGACTGAGGTGGGTTCGATCCCATAAGCCTGAGATGACAACCTAAGCTGAAACCAAGAGTTGGACGCTTAACCAACAGAGCCACACAAGCACCCCTCAAGGGTTTATAGCAGGAGAAAGCTTTGACGTTTACTGTTCAAGTAAAAGACAGAAGGCAAGTGTGTTAATCTGCTCAGGCTGCTGTAACAATATAACATGGACTGTGTGGCTTCAACAGTAGTTTATTTTTCACTGTTCTGGAGATTGGGAATTCCAAGATCAAGGTGCTGGCAAAGTAGGTTTCATTCAGGGCTCTTTTCTTGGCTTATGGGGAGTCTCCATCTTGCTCTGTGCTCCCATGACCTCTTTGTGCACTCACAGAGAAAGATCAAGAGTGAGAGCAAGAGAGAGAGAGGGATCAAGCTCTCTGGTATCTCTTCATGTAAGGGCACTCATCCCAACACATGGACCCCACCTTCATGACCTGATCTAAATCTAATTACCTCCCAAAGGCCTTATCTCCAAATACCATCATATTGGGGGTTAAGGCTTCAACATACAAATTTTTGGTGGACACAGTTCATTCTATGAGAGCAAAAGTCTAAACAAATTTGAACTGAAGCTTCAGTTTAAATCCAAGATTCTTTAAAAATCCAGAATGTGTCCAGAAAAAGTATCAGCGGTCTGCAAAACTTAACAACACAAGGCTATGACTATCTTTGCTTGGGCTCTCAGTGGAGCACAAGGTATTGTTAGAAACGCTTTTACCCACAGACTTGCCCTCACAGGACCTTGGGTTTAAATTTATACTATACCCGGTGGCAAAGTGGTTCAGGCTTGATAGTTCTCCCAGTTGTGATATGGTGAAACCACCCTCAACTCACATGTACAGGTTTCTCAAGATGAAGAACAACCAAAAATTTTGTCACATTTTCACATAATTAACAGTTACAAATTATAACAGAAAATAAACTTCTTTTATTAAAGATCAGAAGAAAGCATAAACATAAAGCAATACTGTATGTCAAGAATTTCACCCCACAGCTCCTGGCAACCACCATTCTACTCTCTGCTTCTATGTGTTTGACTTTTTTAGATTATACATATAAATCAGATGATGCACTCTTTCTTGACTTTCTCATTCTGGCTTATTTCACTTGGTGTAATGTCCTCCAGTTTACCAAAGTTCTCACAAATGGCAGACTTTCCTTCCTTTTTCTGGCTGAATAATATTCTATTGTGTGTTTATACCACATTTTCTTTATCCATTCATGCAGCGAGAGACTTAGGTTATTTCCAAATATTGGCTACTGTGAATAATGCTGCAAGGAACATAGACGTGCAGATATATCTGTGAGATCCTGACTTCATTTCCTTTGGCTATATAACCAAAAGTGAGATTGCTGGATCATATGGGAGTTTCTATTTTAACTTTTTTGAGGAACTCCTTATTGGTTCTGTAATGGCTGTGCCAGTTTACATTTCCACCAACACTGTATGAGTTCCCTTTTCTTCCTCCCCTTAGCAACAGCTGTTATCTCTTGTTTTTTTCCTCCTAACCACTCTAAGAGGTGTGCAGTGATTAATTTCATTGTGGTTTTGATTTATGTTTCCCTAATGATTGGGATGATTAGTGATTTGAGCAATTTTTCTTATACATCTTGGCCATTTGTATGTCTTCCTTGGAAAAAAATGTCTGTTCAGGTCCTTCACTAATTTTTCAACTGTTTTTGTTTTGGATTTTGCTTGCTTGTTTCTTTCTTTCTTTCTTTTTTTTTTTATAGATTTTATTTATTTATTTGACAGAGGAAGACACAGTGAGAGAGGGAATATAAGCAGGGGGAGCAGGAGAGGGAGAAGCAGGCTTCCTGTTGAGCAGGGAGCCTGATGAGGGGCTTGATCCCAGGACCCTGGGATCACAACCTGAGCCAAAGGCAGATGTTTAATGACTGAGCCACCCAGGTGCCCCTGCTTGCTTGTTTCTTTTTTGTTTTGTTTTTGTTTTTTTGCTATGGAGTTGTAGAAGTCCCTTATATGTTTTGGATAGTAATCCCTTATCAGATACCTGTTTGCAGATATTTTCTCCCATTCCATAGGTTGCCTTTTCATTTTGTGGATGGTTCCTTTTGTTGTGCAGAGGCTTTCTAGTTTGATGTAGTCTCACTTGATTTTTTTTCTTTTGTCGTTTATGCTTTTGGTGTCAAATCCAAAAAAATATTGCCAAGACCCATCCCAAGGAAGTTTTCCCCTATGTTTTCTTCAAGGAGTTTTACACTTTTAGATCTTTCATATATGTCTTTAATCCATTTTGAGTTAAATTTTGTTTCTGGTATAAGATAAGGGTACAATTTGATTCTTTGGATGTGGATATCCAGTTTTCCTAACACTTTTACTGAGGAGACTATCATTTGTTCAATGTTTATTCTTCGAACCTTTATAAAAGATTATGTGACAATATATCCAGGGGTAAGGGAAATGGGGGGATGTTGGTTAAAAGGTACAGACTTTAAGTTATGACATTTGTAAGTTCTAGGGATGTGAGGTTCAGCATAGTGACTATAGTTAATAATGCTCTATTGCGTACTTGAAATCTCATTATTATTCTCTCTTGTCCTTTACAATGAGAAGTCCAAGAGAATAAGTCTTAAGTGTTCTCACAGCATATAAAAATGATGTATGAAGTGATGGATGTATTAATTAACTTCATTATGGTAAACATTTCACAATATACATGTATCAAATCATTACTATGTTGCACACCTTAAATATATACACAATTTTTATTTATCAACTATACCTTGGTAAAACTAAGAAAAAGGACACATTTATTTATTTTAAAAATTTTATTTATTTACTTATTTGAGAGAGAAAGAAAGAACACAGAGGAAGAGTGAGAGGGAGAAGCAGATTTCCCGCTGAGCAGAGATCCTGGGGCTCAATCCCAGGACCATGAGATCATGACCAGAGCCAAAGGCAGATGCTTAACTGACTGAACCACACAGGCACCCCAGAAAAAGGACACATTTTAAAAATTAATTAAATTTAATTTAAAAAGAATTTCAGTTGTTGAGTGAACAAATATAAACTCTATATATGAATAGTTGAATAGTTGATATATTTTCAACAAAACACTAAACAAAAATTGTTCACACAAATTTGAAAAAGAAATGAGTGAAATGCCTGGGAAAAGAATGTCCCAAGTTAAAACTTTGAGGATAACTAATAAATTATCACAATCAAAGGAGGACCTAATAACTTATAAAATATAGCAAATTATTCTCATATAAAACTGAAAAAATGGAAACTGAAGTTAAGAGAGTTTAGGAGTTATAGAAGCAAAAATGAGATGCTTTCACACAGAAATTTTTGTGTCAGTGATGAAGAATAGTGTGAGTAAGAGAAACACTATTCGACACCTTTTTTAGGAATTGAGGATAGACAAAATTCTTCTCATTCAGAAACCACAAGTATTAAGAAAGATAAATAAAAAGAAATATACATTTAGATTGTTTTATGGTAAATTCCAGAATGCCAAAAGAAAAGAGAAAAATGTATTAGTAGCCAGAGAAAAAAGATCGTGCATTTTATAATCATAATGGAAACCAGATATATTTTTAGGTATTTGTATTAAGTATTTGTTACATAAGTGCTAAACTTTCCAATGCCAAAAACTGTATTAGTTTCCTAAGATTCCCATTACAAAGTACCACAAACTGGGTGGCTTCAAATAACAGAAATTTATTCTCACACAGTTCTTGAGGCTACATGTCCAAGATCAAGATGTCAATAAAGCCAAGTTCCCTTTGAGACTCCGGAGAGGAATTTCTCCTTTCCAGTTTCTAGTGGTACATATCAGTGCTTGGCATTCCCTGGCTTGCAGTCACACCGCTCCTATTTCTGCCTCCATCATCACGTGGTGTTCCCCTTGTGTATCTCATTTTCTCTAAGGATATCTATCAGTCATGTTGAATTAAGGTCCCTTGACTCTGGTATGACTTTATCTTAACTAATGACATCTTCAATGACCATATTTGCAAAGAGGGTCACATTCTGAGATAGTAGACATATCTTTTGGACACAATTAAATCCCTAAAAAAATGTGTCAATATAATAAACAGAGGATGTTATGAGAGCAGAGAAAAGGAACAGCTATTCCAAACTAGGATGCATAGGCAGATGGTATTTGAGGGCGTGGTGCTTAAATAGTCTAGCATAAGAATTCCTTAAGGCCAATATAAAGAAAATAGGTATTTTTCCAAGGTTCAGTAGATTCTATAAAACATGAAACTTAATCTTGCTGATGGTAGACTGATGTCAGAGAAGATGGTATCCTTGAATACATGAGAACATGTGGGGTTGTTCTGACAGTTACTATGAAATAGGTTATAGAGGAACCACTGGAGGTGAAAAAAATCAGATCAGATTTAGTCAGATATGCATGGCTAATAAGAGAAAAGAGAGAATGGAATTTTGGAAGTTACCAACATGTATGGAAAGGGCAAAGGAAGGGGAACTTCCAAACGGGGCTTAGAATATCCGATGGGATAAAAAGAGAGAAAGGCAGTGTTGAACCCAGAAGGGATGCGTTGGGTATGAAATGTCTAAAAGAGATTAAGCAAGGGAAGGACGTGCCTGTGTTCACTGGATTTGGCAGATAAGCTCTTTATGATTTGTGGAAAAGCTGTTTTGGTGGAATTTTGGGGAAATGTACCCAGCAAGTATAGACAACAATTTCAAATATACTTACTGTGGTGGGAAGGAGGGATAGAATGTGATAGGTAGGTGACTATTTTTTAAAAATGAGAGACAGTTTCCTGTGTGGCTCAGTCAGTTAAGTGTCAGACTCTTGGTTTTGGCTCATGCGGTCTTGAGATCGAGCCCCTCATGGGCTCCACGCTCAGTGGGGTCTGCTTGAAGGTTCTCTCCCTCTGTCCCATCCCCCGCCCCACAGGCTCACTCTCTCTCACTCTATAAAATAATAAATAAATAAATAAATAAATAAATAAATAAATAAATAAATAAATCTTTTAAAAAAAGAGAGACACTGAGCTATGTGTATGTACTTAAAAAGAAAAAAATTATTCAAAGGTTCAGATTCAAGATAACAAAGAGGAGGTTTTTGTTTGTTGTTTTAGTATTTTTTTTTAATTTTACTTTTTTAAGTAAGCTCCACACCCAACATGGGTATTGAACTCATGACCCTGAGATCAAGAGCTGTATGCTCTTCTGACTGAGCCAGCCATGAGAGGGGATATTTGAATAACATATGGAGTGTGGTTCCTGGAGGAATGGACATTCAGAGCATAGATGGAGGGATTCACTTTGGGTGGGAGATGAAAATGACCCAAACTTACTATAAAAAAGAATCCAGCTTTGCTGATGCTCTAATAGTGATTGTAGGAATAATTTCAATTCTCTCTTGTCCTTTACAATGAGAAAAGGATCAGAGAAATAGAAACGGTGTTGAAGATCTGATCTTGAGTTGGTTGTTTTCTGTGATCCCAGTGAAAAATAGCTTCACAGGTTCCCTGATGTCAGCCTAGTAGTCAGCCTGGAAATGGACATTACTGGGAGGCTCAGGCTTGCTCTGTTGCCTGGCTGCACACTGCAGTACAGGGAAAGTTTAGCTCTTCAAAGCATTACCCCATCAACAAGAAAAAATATCAAAAGTGACTGAGTCTTATTCATGGTTGTTCACTCCCTTTAACCAAGACTCTGTCCTCAATGCTTCTTGAGTGAAGTCTGTTTTTATTTTATTTTATATGCATTAATATTTAAATCTGATTTTATATCCAAATGCTAACAGTTCTTAACATTCCATCATGGGGTAATAAATAAATAGATAAATCAAAAATTAAAATATCACATAAAGGAATAAAACTGTAGTCCTTTTTTATGTTTATTTTCATTTTTGCAGACACTTGTCATTATTTGAATTGATATATTCTATTTGCATATTTAATAACAGAAATTTGTTCATAGCTACATTAATATGTAGCAAATGTTAAAATGATCACAGGGAAAGAAGAACTATTTTATTGTTTTTCATATATCTATTCATGGATATAAAATGTTTTCTCATTAGTTAAATTCCACATAATCTTTCAGGTTTCTTTGGCTTTTGTTCCTGTTTAGACAAAACAAAAATATTAAACAAAACATAGAACACTTGGAAAAGAGATTTTTACATTCCATCAAAATTAGAACTATGTCAAAATCACTAATTATTTTAGGTATAAAATGCAATAGTTAATTTCCAGATGTTTTCATGATAGGACTAGTTTTTCTCTTTGAATTATTTGATTAGAAAAATAATCTCTTTGGCCACAGATTCTACCATCTTGGACAATTTTTATATTTTTTTTAACTTTATCACAATTTGATTTCTCTTTCTTTACCAACTCTGCCAAGGTCAGGACTCTTTGGAGTTATTTTAACTTTCTTTTGCTTTGTGATCTACATATTTTGTGAGGATTACTCCATAAACTTCACACAATTTCAACTAATCTCTTTCTCCTCTTTCATTTTCCTTGTTCATTTCCATCTTCTTCTTGCCACCTCTCTCATTAAAATACACACCCAAATTGTCCTTTACTTACTGGAGCCTTGATTTGCTATTTGTTGAATATTATTTTAGGTTTCAGCTGCAAGGAACACAGAGATGAAGAGATTTATCCCTGTGCTCTAGGAGCTCATGTTAAATAGACTTATAAACCAACCGACAGACCCCGTAGTGACTGAGAGAAGTATATACAAGTTACAGGGTGGGGGCCCAGGGGAAATTGTGGTCACCACTGCCTTATTGAGGAAGAGTTCAGGAGAATCTTTAGAATGGACTCATTTGAACTGTCTGTTGAATGAAAGTAGGTTTTTCACCAAGAAGAAAGGGCACAAAGCATTCGGGGCCACAGTACTCTTTGGAGAAGGTTATGTGGAGAGCAAGCTAAAATACCACACATTTGGGGAAAAAAATAACTGCTTCAGAATGACTTCAGTTTCAGCAAGAGTCGCCATGGAGGACCCTCCAAAATATTGTAAGAAATAGAAGCACTACCTCCTACACAGTATTAATGCACAATATTTAGAAATCTTCCCAGGCAGTGTGTATGTGTGTGGGGGGTGGGGGGTGGTGGAGAGGATTCCGGAGAAGGGTGGTGGGAAATGCGTGAGAGGCTCCTGCATTCATTAGTATAATGAGAGAATAAAAGGAAGTATAGCTTAAGATAGTGTTTTCAGTCAGCCCACTCATCTTCATTCCAGGGCAGATGACAAGATCTGAGCCCCCATCTCACAAATCGAAAGTCCCGGCATCACAAGGGCTCCCTGCACGGCTTCCATTCACTTCTGCATTCACTCAGCAAGTGTTTATGTGAGGATTACTGTGTCCCTTGCACTGGTGTAGGTGTGGGAATATGACCATAAACACAGACTGGTACTTAAGTAGTTTATCCTCTAGCAGGGGAGGACAGTCGCTAATTAAGTAAACATGTAAATAGATAGTCTGGTGGAAGGCACTTCAAATGATTGAGAATAAAGAAAGCAGGGTGAGAGAAGTGGAGTGAGGATGTACTGTTTTTCATGGGGTGGTCCGGGAGAGCCTTACTGAGAATGTCATGGCTGACAGTGACCTGGAGGAAGTGATGGCAAGTGAACCATGGGGGTCCATGGAGAAGAGATCCTGGGAGAAGCCTGAGGCAGTGGGCTTTTTGTCCTGAGGCATTGTCAACACAGTGATTGCATTTGACACTCAGGTTGGACAGGGTCACCTTGGAAGTGACTGTACAGAAAACAGGAGCTCGAGAACTAAGGCTCAGTGCCTTCCAAAATGTATGAATTGATGAGCTAAAACTAACAGAAGAACCAAAAATTATCAGCAGTGAGGAAAGAGGAAGCCAAGAGAAGGGAGTGTTCTGGTAGTCAGATGAAGAGCGTGCTTCTGAAAAAGAGAGGGAATGATCAGCTATGCTGTGTTAGTTCTCTATTGCTGCATATTATATGATCACAGATCTAGTGACAAAATACACTTCTCATCTCACAGTGTCCACGGGTCAGGAATTTGAGCACATGTTAGCCAAGTTCTCTGTTTCAGCGACTCATGAGAATAAAATCAAGGTGTTGGACAGGATACATTCCCATCCAGAGGCTCAATAGGGGAAGATTCTGCTTCCAAGTTCATGCAGGTGTTAGCCAAATTCAGTTTCTCACAGTTCTTTGATTGTCTCAGCTTTTTGCTGGGTGTCAGATGAAGGCGACCTGAAGTTCCTTATGGAATAGCTTTCTCCAACATGGTCACTCACTTCATCAAGCCTGTAAGGAGGGTTTTAGGCTTCGGTGTACTAAGATGGGATCTTATAAATACAACATGATCACAGCAGTGACATCATCTTTGGCCAGAAGATGACCCCCTACTCTGGGTCAGAAATAAGTCTCGGATACTGCTTGCTTTTGAGGGGAAGGTGTTGCACAGACATTAATGTCAGAAGCTTAGGACTGTCTTCCTATCCCTATAGAAGGGTCATCTCTGGGTCTATTTGGTACACATGCAAAATGATGCTGATAGGTCAGAAAAAATGGAGATTGAGAATGGATCATTGAATTATCAGTGAGGGAGGGATCATTGACATTAACAAAAGCTGTTTCATGGGCTAAAACCTTTGTTCAAGAAAGAATGGATGAGAAGAATTGTATAACGCACAAATTTGAACACTTTAAATCTCTGCTTTAAAACCTTTAAAACCGGGGCGTCTGGGTGGCTCAGTTGGTTAAGTGACTGCCTTCGGCTCAGGTCATGATCCTGGAGTCCCGGGATCGAGTTCCACATCGGGCTTCCTGCTCAGCGGGGAGTCTGCTTCTCCCTCTGACCCTCTTCCGTCTCGTGCTTTCTATCTCTCATTCTCTCTCTCAAATAAATAAATAAAATCTTTAAAAAAATAAAAAAAAATAATAAAACCTTTAAAACCTATCCATTTCCTGGGGGATAAAGTTCTAATTCTTTGGCCTGGCCTTCAAAGAAGGCTTTTTAATCCCCTCCACATTGTAATAAATTCCAAACTCTACCTTTCAGACTCTTCTTTCTCTTCCCCTTCATAATCTACTATGTGCATTCTATGTCCCAGGCAGGAGTGACTTCTCACCACTCCCTGAATGCATCTAGTACTTCATATCTGCACGACTTTGCTCAGTGTGCCTGTTCCTCTAATTTTCTTTTCTCTTTTCTACTTGGAAAAATACTACTGATTTCTTAACAACCGGTGCATGTATCGTTTCATTTGTGAATTCTTCCTCAAGTCACCCAGGCAGAACTGCTCATTTGTTCCTATCCATATTGTAAGCTGTACATAGATTTTTTTCATTAATTTACAAACACTTGAGTTTTACAACAATAACTTGTATTTAGAATAAAAAGAGGTGTGACCTTTTATTGTACGGAGTAGTTTTCCCTATATCTTAGTAAAGCATTTATAGGGCATTTTTTTATTTTATGGGTGTTAGTTAATTTTTTAAAACATGTCTGCAAAGGAGCACCTGGGTGGCTCAATTTGTAAAGTGTCTGCCTGCTCAGGTCATGATCCCGGGGTGCTGAGATTGAGACCCGCGTCGGGCTCCCTGCTCTGCGGGAAGCCTGCCTCTCCCTCTCCCACTCCCCCTGCTTGTGTTCCCTCTCTCTCTGTCTCTCTCTCTCTGTCAAATAAATAAAATCTTAAAAAAAAAATATGTCTGCATGTTGTGAGGTTCATGTGACATGAACAATTTCCAACATAGATTTGTATGCTTAAATCTAATTACAAGTATTGACAGTTAATAGGTCCTTAATAACTATTAAATGGAATAATAATAAATGTTAATTGATTGGCTTATGGATACATTTATGTTTCTTTTCATGGCAGGTAGACCTAATCGTAAAGTGAAAGCTAAAAAGTATTTAATTCATGTTTTGATAAAATTAAAAATATAATCGATTTTTACACATACACATCATGGTCACACACATTTATTTACATAAAGTTTGTAGCTAATAACCTTTTTTGAACTGAGAATCTTAAAATGATGCCAATGAAAATATAATGACCTGAAATGGAAAAGTTCCTTGAAGAGCCTATGCGCCAATTTTGCCTCCATGGGCATCTAGCCGATAGTTGCTAGTAGGTTCTATATAAAGCCATTTGTGATTTTTTTCTTTTGTTAATAAAATAGCCATAGATTTCAAGCATAGAAAATCTTAAAATTACTTGGATAAAATATTGGGTTTCACAAAAGTGAGTATTGCTAATGTAGATTTTTATGAGCAATTAAAATCATACACTATGTTTGGCTGATATGGAATATATCATATTGACTTTTTTAAATCCAAAAACTGTTTTATGATAAAATTACCAGAGTAAACTCTGAAAATTTAAAAATGACTGAAAACAGTGGCAAATAAAATAAAATTTACTTATAATCCTCTTCTGTACAAGTGCTGTTATCATTTTGATGTGTCCATTTCTAGAATTATTCTCTGTCATTGTGTATATTTGCATCTGTGTGTTTGGATTTAAACTCATATTTTAAGTAACAAAATTGAGATATAATGAACATCTTATTTTGTAACCTACTTTTGATGTTGTATTAGCCTACTCCTGCTGCTAAACCAAAATATCATGGACTGGATGGTTTAGACAAGACTTATTTTCTAATATTTCTACAGGCTGGAAGTCCAAGAGCAGGGTTTGATTGATTTAGTTGATTTAGTTTCTAGTGAAAGCCTTCTTTCTGGCTTGCAGACAGTTCCCTTCTTGCTATATCCTCACTTGGCCTTTCCTCAATACATGTGAGAGAGTGAGATCTCTGATATTTCTTCTTATAAGGACCCTAATCCTAGCGGGGCCCCAGTCTTATGACCTCATTTAATCTTAATTACCTCCCAAGGACCCTTTCTCTAGATACAGTCATGTTGGAAATAGAGTTTTGACATATGAATTTTGAGAGGACATAATTCAGTCCATAGCAGACAAATAGTTTGGGGAAATTATGTGAACAAAAAACTTTCAGAGTTTTATTTATTTATTTTTACTCTATTCTCCAGTCTTTTTAAATTTAATTTAATTGATTAATTAATTAATTAATTTTATTTTTAAAGATTTTATTTATTTATTTGACAGAAAGAGAGAGACAGCGAGAGCAGGAACACAAGCAAAGGGAGTGGGAGAGGTAGAAGCAGGCTTCCCGCAGAGCGGGGAGCCCGATGCGGAGCCCAATGTGGGGCCCAATGCGAGGCCCAATGCGGGGCTTGATCCCAGGACTCTGGGATCATGACCTGAGCGGAAGGCAGATGCTTAACGACTGAGCCACCCAGGCGCCCCATCTATTCTCCAGTCTTTATTTTTCATTCTCTGCCTATGCCATGAAATTTCTTAAAATTTAAGTATAGTTGATATACAATATTAAATTAGTTTCAAGTGTACAACATAGTGATTCAGGATAATACCTTCTAAGTCTATCCATGTTGTTGCAAATGCATATTTGTAGTAATATTTCATTGTGTGTGTATATATATATACCATGTCTTCTTTTTTAGACTATTAAATAATTTTAAATGACAGCAAAATATTAAATTGAATGCATATACCACAATTTATTTAATCAATAATTTATAGTTGGACATGTAATTAACATTTTTTTAGTATAAATTTGCTGTGGACATTCATATGCATAGTATCTATTTGTATGTCTTACTTCCTTAAGTCCTAAATGTGGACTTACCAAATCAAAGGATGTAAACAATTTAAGCCTTTATACATATTGTTGAATGGCCCTCCCAGAAGGGCTGGAATATATGAGAAGATGTCATTGACCTAGAAAACTGGATGCCTGTGCCATATCTGCCAACATTTGACTCCATTAAAATTCCCAAATATATACTAAAATGACTCCAAATTATTTTCTTAAGAATCCATTAATGAAGACTTGAAAAACAAGAACATATTCATTAGATGTGTTATGATATAGGCTGCTATTTGAGACTTCTTTCTGCAAGGGGAAGAAGGAAAAGCCCTCTTCGTTTGTAGGACTCGGAATTATCTTAATGTACTCCACAATGGTGCTATTTGAAGAAACAGCTAATTATCTTTCATGTGCCCACTGTGCACATTCCCCAGATACCTGGCAGGATTGCAAAACATCAGAGCCAAGAATGAGTCACTGAAATTTCAAGGAGATGAGACATTTTGCAGGAAGATTCACAGTGATTCTTAGTGATGAGTACCCTGAAATAGCTCAGTAATCTAGTTCAGTTTGAATCAGTCGGTTTTCCAAGTTCAGTTGATGTCTTAAGATTTTCAGAAAACCTTGTAGTTTTGATTTATATTGTAAAGGAAACAATGCAAAACTTTTTATAGGGACCGGAGTAAACAGTCACACAATTCATGATGTCCTCAACATGATACATTATTGTATAAGGTCCTAGTACAGATGATCAGAAATCATCAGTTAGTAACATCTATGAGGCAAATCTTTGTTCTGTGCAATGCTAGAAGTCAAGAAGTGGAGAAGGATCACCTAACTAACTCAACAGTAGCTACTGCAGTCAAGAAGAAGGCTATTTGGAGGGGAACAAGAGTCTCACTTTCAGAATTGCATTGTTCCAGTTGTATACATGATTACAATCTTCTGAGTCTAATTCAATGCTACAGGTGTTATTTTATCCTCAGCCAGATTCCTTGTTCTTGTTCATCTTGAATGTGTGTGTGTGTGCCTGAGTGCATGCATGCGTATGTAGATTTCTACATCTTAAGCAAAAACAAAACAGAAGTTTATTTCATTTGTATTAAAATTCCAGAACACATTTAGGATATATCTAATGAAGGAATTGTGAACACATTCTCTTAATTTTTGCTTGTACAAAAAAAATTGCTTGTTTTTGTTGTTAAAAATTAATTTTTCTCAAAATTCACATTTGACAACTGTTTTTTTTTTCAATATTCTGATGACTTAATTCCCCTTTCATACTTTCCATTGGGAGGAAGGTTATGGTGTTGGTATTCTGTTTCTTCCCTGTGACTGATTTAATATTTATTCATTTTTTAATATGAAGTTTCACTATGATATTTTAGACGTTGTTGCCTTTTTAATTACTTCTATTATTTTAATTTTCTTGATCCTGAAGGATGATGATTTCAATAATTTTGGAAAATAATTAACCATTATTTCTTTAAATAGTGTCTCTTGCTTTTTATATTTCTTGAGATAAGATGATCTTGAAACTGTGACTTAAACTACTTTATTGGTTCTAGAAATGTCTTACTTATTATCCTTCCAGATATTGCTTTTGGCCAGTCTGTTTTTACCCTCCAGAACTCAGACCAGATATATGTTAGTGCTTAGTTAACCTTTCATAACTTCCACATATATATTTTTTATTTGGTGTTCTGAGTATTTACTTAAGATCTGCCTAATTTACTGATTCTACTGCTTAACTTTTCTTTAATATTTGATTTATTATGTATTCCATTTTTGTAAGATCTTCTTTATTCTTTTTCAGAGTTATCCAATAAATTTTAATATTTTTTATTCATATAGTTTCTTTTCCAACTCACCTTTCAATTATTTAAACATGTTATACCTAATGAAACATTTCTTTTTTTTAAGATTTTATTTATTTATTTGAGAGAGAGAGAAAGAGAGAGAGCGAGAGAGAGTGCACAAGCAAGGGCAGCAGCAGAGGAGAGGGAGAGGCAGGCTCCCTGCTGAGCAAGAGCTTGATCCCAGGACCCTGAGATCATGACCTGTGCCTCATGACCTGAGTGGAAGGCAGCTGCTTAACCAAATGAGCCACCCAGGCCCCTCCTAATGAAACATTTCTGTATTTCATAGTTGCTAATTATAATTTCGGTGGTATTTACACTTTTGATTCTGTAGAACTTCCAATGGTAGTGTCTGTGTTGCTTTGTTTATGAACATATTTCTTCACTAATAATTTCCTTTGCCATTTGTTTGTGATTTTGATTGTGTTCTCATTTTCTTTTTATCTTTGTCTTTGGAATTTGTGAGTCTGGTTTGACAAGTCATTAGAATTGCTCACTAATAATCTGTGTCTCTTATTGACCATCCCCTAAGAGTTCAGTATGTTCATAAGACTGGTTTTTATCAATGAAATGTGAGTCGAGAAGGTTTTAGAACCAATATGCATTTACAGTGCTCTCTCTTCTCTGTGTTTCACTAAGAAACAATCCAGACAGAAGCTAATCAGTAATATGAGTTCCAGAACTTCGAGTTAACTGTAATGCACTTATATCATAAGCAAGAAATAAAACTATTGTTTTAAGTTAGTGAAATTTAATGGGAAGGGTATTTTTAATACCAGTGTAACCTAGTCTATTCTGGATTTAATATGTATATATTTTTGCAGTAAATTGTGCTTACCTCTGCTGGTTACATTTGGCATGTAATAATAACATATTTGCTTGCAGTTTTTCACGTAACATATAGAGTGTGAATTGCAGCTCCAAATCCAGGTTACTATAGAATTATATATAGCTAAAAATTCTCAGGACTCACTTTTGTTTCTTGTTGTTTTTTCTTGTTTTTAAATAATTTAATAATAAATTATTATTTTAATAATTTCTTGTTAAGTATTTATTCAATATGTTCTATGAAGGAGATAAATTTTGAAAAAAAATTAAACTTTAATCTGAAATATAAACTTGGCTGTAGTGTTCTTAAATATTATGCCTTCTAGTAAAAAGATAATTTTCATTTATTTTTAAATTTGTCCTTTTGCTGAAATGTTTTCCTTTTAATTCATGTTTTGGATAAAACATGCTCCACATATGTTTTGATGCATTAATATTCATAGGTGCTAAAGTATATGAACATAGATTTTTATATTGACTTTTGCATGTGAAATGCTATATTCCTTTATACAACTAGCAAACAATGAATCATGGAACACTACACCAAAAACTAATGATGTAATGCATAGTGATTAACATAACATAATAAAATTTAAAAAAAGAAAATGAAAGTGTATTGTTTTAGGGTTAAGATATAAAAAAATAAAGGGTATCTTTCATTAGATATAATCATTTTTTATAATTATGCTCAAGTTGTCTGCTTCTGTAAACTTGTGCTCACATTTCTAGAGGTATGCCTTTTTCCCCTCTTTAAATATCTATAATTTTAAAAACTTATATTAAGTATAGCACACTAAATCAAATTCAGATTTAAGTGACTCCAAATAGCTAATGATGGATATTTTATTTTATTTTTTCTAGCTTCATTGAGATATAATTGATATATAACATTGTGTAAGTTTAAGGTATACAATGTTATGATTTGAAATATGTATATATTGCAAAATGATTAGCACCATAATGCTAGTTAAAATACAATCACCTCACACAGTTACCTTTTTTTCATGTGTGTGTGTTGAGAACTTTTAAGATCTACTCAGCAACTTTCAAGTTCAAGAAACACTATCATTAACTATAGTTATCATGCTGTGCATTAGATCACCAGGGTTCATTCATCTTTTAACTGGATGTTTATATCCTTCGACCACCTTCAGCTCTTCCCTCCCTCCTTCTCAGCCCCTGGCAAGTACCAGTCTACCCTCTGCTTCTGTGAGTTCACTTTTTTTTTTTTTGATTCCATGTATAAATGGGATTATACAGTACCTGTCTTTCTCTGTATGATTCATTTCACTTAGCACAATACCCTCAAGGTTCATCAATGTTGTCACAAATGGCAGAATGCCCTTAATTTTTTATACCTAGATAATATTCCATTGTATGTATATACCACTCTTTTTTTAATCCATTTATCTGTGACACTTAGGTTGTTTCCATGGCTTAGCTATTGTAAATAATGTTGCAATGAACATGGGGATGCAGATATCTCTTGAGATAGTGATTTAATTTCTTTCAGATATATACTCAGAAGTGGGATCTCTGGATCATATGGTAGTTCTGTTTTTAACTTTTTGAGGAGCCTCTCTTCCATTGTCATAGTGCCTATACAAATTTATATTCATATCAACAGGGTACAGGGTTGAGTTGAGAACCCTTTCATGTATCTGGCCATTTGTATGCCTTCTTTGAAAAAAATGTCTACTTATGTCTACTTATGTCCTGTAACCATTTTTAAAGTGGATTATTTGATTTTTTTGCTAATGAGTTGTATGACTTTCTTGTTTGTTTCACTTGTTTATTTTTGCTTTGTTATCTGTGCTTTTGGTGTCAAAAACTTCAAAAATCATTGCCAAAACCAGTGTCGAGGAGCTTTCTTCCTGTATTTTCTTCTAGGAGTTTTATAGTTTTAGGTCTTACATTTAAATTTTTGCTCAATTTTGAATTGATTTTTGTGTATTTTATAGGATAAAGGTCCAATTTCATTCTTTTGCATGTAGATTTACAATTTTCCCAACACCATTGAGGAGATTATCATTTCTCCATTGTGTATTATTGGCGCATTGCTCAGAACTTCGTTGACAGTATGAATTGTACAGTTTTTCCTACATCAGCCCCAACAGTAGTGAAAGTAAAGGATGTAATATAATTTATAATATAATGTTATCAAATTTATGACAAAATTATGGACAAAGAAACTTGTGAGAACAGAGTAGGATATTGGAGAATGGTTCACAATGGATATGCATAGCAAATATGAAAAATTTGGCCTTTCTCTTCTTAATACACCTCTCATTTCTTTGAATATTTGGCGAATGAGTTAAATGATTAGCTATATACGAAATTTTATTTATTTTTTAAGAAATGGTAACCAGAAATAATGCATACCAATAACATTGCACCCAGGTTTATTTGGAAAGAGATATGCTTTTATTAATTAAGTTAATGGTAAATGGAATACATTTGTCTAATAACATGCATTTTTATTCATAAAACTGTGATATACTTTATGAATACATGTTAGTAGGTATAACTCATTATGTTACAACTTTTCACTGAAGTTTTGTAAAAACAAGGCAGTTTAAAAGTGAAGTCCGTGGTACATCCCTATACACAGGACTGTGACATTAAATTAGCATGTGTCACTATCTGCTAGAACATTTCCTCTGATAGGAAATTTGTTTATGTGCTTCTTATGTCCTTATAATTACACCACTTTTTGTCTGAGGCAAAAATTTTGCTTAGTTTTCAGGTTTTGCTTTGCTAGTTTTTATATTATTAAATATAAATTAAATTATATAATATAAAGACAAGACTGAAGACAAAAGTTGAAATTGCTCCTTTTCCTCCCTTGATATTGAAATGCTGAATAAAAGAGAAGTAAAATCACATTTTGGTAATGGACGGAATGATTCTAGAATTTTTTTTCCAGATGGGGTGACAACTAGTCAGTGGTGTAGCAGAAACTGATTCTGTGTATTTAAAAAAGCTTGTATTAGACACAAAACTTCAAAAACGTCTGATGGAAACTGTTTTCCACCAAATTTTCTGTTATTCTCTTATGTTTAAACATACATGTGTATAACTTTTTAAAAAAGATTTATTTATTTTAGAGAGAGAGCGTGGGTAGGAGCAAAGGGGGAGGGAAAGAGAGTCTTAAGCAGATGGCACACTGAGTGCAAAGCCCCGAGGGGCTCTATCTCACAACCCTGAGATCATGACCTGGGCTGAAACCAAGCGTCTGATGCTTAACTGAATGTACCACCCAGGCATCCCACATGTGTATAACATTTGCTCACATGCAAGGTTTGATAACATTTGCTTAACAAAAAATCTGTAAAAGCAATTTAGGGAGAACTAATATACTGTTTGGGCATACAATGATTTGGTTTAATTTGGGAGTGCATCTTAGTGTACGTGAAAAAATGGACATGTCACATATGCCTGAGTTAAAACTTCCATTAAAGATAATTTTCATTTTACTGGTAATGGGAGTAAATGGTAAGACTGAGTTCCTAATAAAGAATTGGAATGCAGCTACTCTATGTTGCCAATAAACAGTGACATTATATACCTTAATCATTATTTAAAATTGGAATTCCTCTTTAACATGAGGTAACTGAGATACCTAACAGGAGTCACCAGAAAGCTTGCCATTCTCTTATGTGTGGACTTCAGTCAAAGTGTACCTTGGAGAACAGGACCAAATGATGCCCTATTTCATCAGAAGCATTGGCAAAAGGATGTAACCACACATGTTAAATATTAACCTAGAAAATTTTGTCGGATTGGACCAAATGCCTACTTCAACTATCGCTTTGAACAATACTACCTCAAGTTATTGTATTGAAATTTTTAAAAATTTCAAATGGCCACAAAAGTCACTGATAGAGTTAACTTACTTTATTTAACAAATTGTTTAGGTTGCATTGTATGTTAGATCTCCACCAGGCAGGCAGAGGGTAAAACCAGTTAGCTGGGAAGTACACAAAATGAAAATGATAATTCTAGGTAGTGGTAATCTCTATAAGAAAAATAAAATATATTGACAAGATAGAGATGAACACAAGGCCAAACACTACCTTAGTTAGTTTATCAAGCAGTAGTGTTTCTCTAAGCAAGAAATATTTAATCCAGGGAAACAATATTTTAGGAATAAGGAGCAGTAAGTGCAAGGGCTTGAGTTAAGAACAAACTCATCATATTGATGTAAAAGATGTCCACTAAGTAAACCGTGAGGGAGTAATAAGAGATAAGGATTCGTGGTTTAGGCAACATAATGCCAAATGGGTCATTTTATTTAAAAAATGATTATAGAAGACTTAGGAGAGCTTCTAAATTTATGATGCAAAAATATAAAATAAAAATAGGAAAAAATTGAAAAATCCATACTCACATTTGGGAAATTTTGATGTCTTTTGATAATTCATGGAATAGGTAGACCCCACAAAAAACTAACAACACATCAATCATCTTCATCTAATAGACAACTATAAAACATTTTAACAAATTATATATAGATATATATATAATAGCATAATACACATTCTTTTTCAAGTGCACATAGAGCATTCAGAGAACAAATGATATGGCCAAAGAATGTCTCAATAAACTCAAAGGACTGTAAATACAGAAATACTAGAAATATTAGAAGGAACAGTCAAAACTGTTTTTTTTTTTTGAGCCCAGCATAGCTCTGAATCCAACTCTTGAAAAACACTATAGCAGAATGGAGAAGTAAATAAATTACTGACCTATATCATTTATGAGCATGGACACCAAAATATTTTATGAAATATTGTCAGATCTCATCCACAATATATAAAAATAAGTGGAACTGCTGGATCACTGTGGTAGTTCTATTTTTGATTTTTTGGGAAGACTCCATCCTGTTTTTATTAGTGGTTATACCATTTTACATCCTTACCAACAGTGCACAAGGCTTCTTTCTCCACATCCTCACCAACATTTGCTATCTCTAGGTAATAGCCATTCTAACAGGTGCAAGGTAACATTTCATTGTGGTTTTGACTTGTGTTTCCCTGATGATTAGTGATGTTGAACGCCTTTTCATGTACCTGTTAGCCATTTGTATATATTAGGAAACATGTCTATTCATTTACTCTGCCCATTTTAATTAGATTGTTTTCTTTTCTGGTACTGAGTTTTTTAAGTTCTTTATATATTTTAAATATTAACCCCTTATCTGATATATGGTTTGCAAATACTTTCTACCATTCCATAGGTTGCCTCCTTACTTTGTTAATTGTTTTTTTTTTTTGTTGTGCAGAAGCTTTTCACTTTGATGCAGTCCCACTTGTTTATTTTTGCTTTTGTTGCTTGTGCTTTTGGGGTCATATCCAAAAAAATCATTGTCAAGACCCGTGTGAAGGATATTTTTTTCTATGTTTATGCTTTTGGGTTTTGTATTTAAGTTTACAATCCATCTTGAGTTAATTTTTAAAAATATTTTATTTATGAGAGAGAGAAAGAGCAAGAGGAGAGGGAGAAGCAGACTCCCCACTGAGCCGGGAGAGCGGGACATGGAGCTCTATTCAAGGACCCTGAGATCATGACCTAAGCCGAAGGCAGAAGGTCAACTGACTGAGCCACCCAGGAGCCCCTTGAGTTAATTTTTTTTTAAAGATTTTATTTATTTGACAGAGGGAGAGACAGCCAGAGAGAGAACACAAGCAGGGAGAGCAGGAGGGGGAGAAGCAGGCTTCCTGCAGAGCAGGGAGCCTGATGTGGGGCTCGATTCCAGGATCACGGGATCATGACCTGAGAGGAAGACAGATGCTTAACCATCTGAGCCACCCAGGCACCCCCACTTGAGTTAAGTTTTATGAATGGTATAAGATAGGGGTCCAGTGTCATTCTTTGGCATGTGAATACCCAGTTTTCCCATCACCATTTTTTGAAAAGTCTGTCCTTTTCCCTATTGAGTAGCCTTGGCTGCCTTGTCAAATATTAGTTGACAATATATGCATTGGTTTATTTCTAAGCTCTCAGTTTTATTCCATTGGTCTATTATGCTGTTTTTATTCCAGTATCATAGTGTTTCTATTACTCTAGCTTTGTAGTGTAGTTTGAAGTCAGGAAATGTGATGCCTCCAGCCCTGTTCTTTCTTAAGATTGCCTGGGAGATTCAGGGTCATTTGTGGTTCCATATGGATTTTAGAATTGTTCTATTTCCATGAAAAATGCTATCAGAATTTTGATAAGGATTACATGAATCTGTAACTTGGTTTGGGCAGTACAGACATTTTAACAATATAAATTCTTGTGATCGAGGAACATGGATATCCTTCCATTTATTTGTGTCTTATTGGGTTTCTTTCATCAATGTCTTATAATTTTCAGTGTATTGATCTTTGACTTCTTTGGTTCAATTTATTCCTAAGCATTTTATTGTTTGTTTCTATAGTGAATGAGATTGTTTTCTTAATTTCTCTTTCAGATAGTTTGTTGTTCATGTGGAGAAATGCAACTGATTTTTTTGGTTGATTTTGTGTCCTGCGACTTTGCTGAATTCATTTATTAGCTCTGTTTTTGGTAGAACTTTTAGGGTCCTTTATATATCAGATCATGTCATCTGCAAAAAAGAGACAACTTTACCTCCTCCTTTCTGTTTTGGATGGCTTTTGTTCCTTTTCTTGCCCAAGTGCTCTGCATAGGACTTCCAGTACTTTATTGAATAGAAGTGGTAAGATTGGGCATCCTTGTCTTGTTCCTGATCTTAGAGGAAAAACTTTCAGCTTTCCACCATTGAGTATATTAGATGTGTGATTATCGTATGTGACGTTTATAATGTAGGGTTATATTCATTTTATATTCAGTTTACAGAGAGCTTTTATCATGAGAGGGTGTTGAATTTTGCCAAATACTTTTTTTTCTGAATCTACTGAAAGGATCATATGATTTTTATCTATCATTCTATTAATTGGATATATAACATTGACTGAAGTATGTATGTTGAGCCATCCTTCCTTGTGTCAATCAATTAATCACCAGTCAATAAATCATAGTGTATGATCCTTTTTATGTACTGTTGACTTCTGTCTTCTAGAAATTTGTTGAGACTGTTTGCATCTGTTTTCATCAGGGACATTTGCCTATAATTAATTATCTTTTCTGGTAGCATCCTTAACTGACTTTAGTATCAGAGTAATGCTGGCATTGTAAAAAGAATTAGAGAGTGTTCTTGCTTCAAGTTTTTGAAAGAGTTTGTGAAGAATTGTTATTAATTATTCATTTAATGTTTGATAGAATTCACCAGTAAGACCACCTGGCCCTGGGTTTTTCTTAGTTCAGGAGGGTTTTAATTACAGCTTCAAGCTCCTTAGTCATTATTGGTATGTCCAGATTTTCTATTTTTTTCATAATTCAGTCTTGGTAAGTTGTATGTTTCTAAGAAATTTATCCATTTTTTCCAGGTTATCTAATTTGTTTGTGTATGAAAGTACTTAGTAACCTCTGATGACCTTTCCTATTTCTGATTCTGTGATTCCTTTGTATTTTTTATTTCAGTTATAATGCCTCTTCTTTCATTTATAATTTTGTTTATTTGCATCCTCTCTTTTTTTCTTGGTTAGTCTATCCAGTGTTTGTTTATTTTATTTATCCTTTTAAAAAACCAACTGTTAGTTTCATTGATTTTTTTTCTATTGTCTTTCTATTCTCTATTTCCATTTACTTCTGCCTTAATCTTTATTGTTTTCTGCATCCTGCTAACTTTGGGCTTAGTTTCATTTTTCTTTTTCTAGTTCCTTGAGGTGTAAAGTTAGGATGATAACTTCTAGAGAGCAGTAAATTGCTCTTTTCCCACACTCAGAGACAGATTACAGTGGATTTGTGATATCCAAGGCTAGAATTGTAGAAAATATAGAAATCTCTGAATTTACATGATATCTATTCATCTCTTCACATGTTCTTATTTTTAGTATGTCTCTAAGGATAAAAGCAACACATTTACTAAACTGATTACTAGACTGAGATTCTTCAGCTAAATAAGAATTACTTTAAGGGTAATATACACCTTTATCACTGTTGAATACATTTTTGGTTAGATTTCCATATTTTATATCTCAAAAATGAAGGTTAAACATAACTAGCCATTTCCTAAATGGAAGGCTTCAGTGGTTTTGAGCTCAGCTCTAAAAATAACTTTGATCCCTAAAAAATGATGAGAAAGAGCCAAAACTACACTAGAATTTGGCCATTGGAATTGCTGGTGTGAGTTGACCCAGTCCAAAGTTGAGTGGACACAATGCCAGTTACACTGATACTCCTGCCTTTCAGTTCACATCCCATTCACTTTCTCATTTGCACATATTTGCTCCTCTGATTTCTGTGGGTAGAGAATTAGTCTTTACAGCTCCAAATTTGCAAAACATCATCTCCTCTAAGGAGCATTTTCCTGGGACCCTAAGAGGAAGATTGTTTCACCTGCATCTGAATTCCCACATCACTTTCGACTTTTATGTCATTTATTACTTTCTGGTGTGTAGTATACAGATTTTCCTCTTCCACTTGATTATCATAAGCTCATGATAATTTAGTTCATTTTAACAGTGTTTGCCCAAGTGGTATCTGCAGAATTTGGGGGGATGTGTTTGTGAGTCTGAGAGGTCAAAACTATGTGTATAAGAATATTATGTTTTAAATTTTCCTATTGCGCTGCTTATATTTGCACAGTGATACAAAAACACCTGTGGGTAAAACCACTGATGCCCTCGCACCAAGACAGTGGCACCAAACCATAGGGTAGTCACAGTATCCTTCACTGCTGCACACTCACAGTTAGAAAACAATGCTAGTTATACCTAAAAGTGTCATTTACGAAAGAAAAAATATTATTTTATTAAATCTCCACCCCTGAGTACACATCCTTTTAATATTCTGTGTGAAGAAAGGGGACATATGCACACAACCCTCTGTAGCACCCCAAAGTACATGGTTATCTCAAGGAAAAACATTTGGGAGATTTAATTGGGGCCTGAACACTTTTTTCATGGATCTCCATTATTCCTTGCAAAAAGAACTGACAGATGCCTTCAGGCCTGGGATTTTGGCAGACATTTTCTCAAATATGAATGAAGTGAGTCTGTTACATCAAAGAAAGCAAATGACAGTATTTGTTATCAATGATAAAATACAAGCTTTCAAAAGAAAATTAGACTTGGGGAAACATATCTATTTCATCTGCTTCACTCAAAACAACCTATCACAACAGCTACAATGCTGAAGCAAACAGGGCATTCTAGCTGTTGTTTCATAAGGTAGACACTTTAAAGAGATTCATAAAAAATGTACAACAGTGACACTCTTCAGTAATTTATTTTGCTATAGAAGGGAAAATAATTACTTTTATAAGATGATATTTAAGTTAACATATAATTGGTTGATTGTTGCTTTTAACTAAATTGATAGATATTTTTAAAATTTCTGTTTAATTTCTAATATAGTATTTATTGATTGATGTGACCTGCATATACAATAACTCCTTGAGTTCTGAATACCTT
This sequence comes from Callorhinus ursinus, assembly GCF_003265705.2. Taxonomy (NCBI): domain Eukaryota; kingdom Metazoa; phylum Chordata; class Mammalia; order Carnivora; family Otariidae; genus Callorhinus; species Callorhinus ursinus. Next base: position 3,304,094 of record NW_027397067.1, read on the forward strand.
TTAAGGGTATGCAGGGGTCCTGAGGAGAGCACTGGGCAAACTCTGATGATTAACAATGTTCAGCAGATGCTGTCCCCATGATAATAGAGCATGAACAGTACTTCTGTTTAGCAAAATTAACAGAATCCAAAACACAATGTAGAATAGGAAGTTAAAGTCTCTTAATTTTTCAACTGCACAATTAATTGAATACGTGAGCACATTTCCAAGTTACCCGTGTTGATTCATATAGCTGTAGTTGATTCCTTTGCACTGTTGTAACCAACTTCTATTATAATATTGCACAATTTGTTTTTCTATCATTTTTGTTTTTTTCCCATGGACTTGTCTTTGTTTTTTTTAAGTGTTTTGCTATTATAAAAATGCTTTTGGTGAACAAACATTCTGTTATATTTTGATTTGCATGTGCAAGAGATTTTTTTTTCCTTTTTTTTAATGGGTGTATGTCTGAATTGCTGAGACTTCAGATATGGACTTCTTCAAAGTTAATAAATAATACCAGACTATTTTCTATAGTGATTTACCAATTTATGTTCCTACTAGAATGTAAAAATTGCTTGCTCCACTTAGTCATTAAACATTTATTATCTATTGTTTTCCAATTTGATGGTTGCGGATGACATTGTGTTGTGAATATTACTTGTGTTTGCCTGATTATCAATGAGCAGGAATGTCCTTTGATATGATTGCTGGCCTTTTGAGTTTTTTCTTCTTTAAAATTCCTGTCTTGGGGGCGCCTGGGTGGCTCAGTCATTAAGCATCTGCTTTTGGCTCTGGTCGTGATCCCAGGGTCCTGGGATCGAGCCCCGCATTGGGCTCCCTGCTCAGCGGGAAGCCTGCTTCTCCCTCTCCCACTTGTATTCCTGCTTGTATTCCCTCTCTTACTGTGTCTCCCTCTGTCAAATAAATAAATAGAATCTTAAAAAAAAATAAAAATAAAAAAATTCCTGTCTTGGGTTCATTTTTATACTGGGTTGTCTTTTTCTTAGTGATTTTTAGGGAGTTTTTTTTTTTTTTTACATACTTTATTCCTTTTCTTCAGTTGTAACTTGTTACACAAATATTCGAGGTGTTTTTTACTTAACTTTTCAGATATCCTGTAAATCAGTCTTCTTGTTTTCAGTCCCACTTGTGGCAATACTTGCAGATTATCTAGTTTCTACATTTCCTAGCTTTCCTGGAATACTGCAATATAAATTGTCTTATTTCTGTTCTTGCCAACTGCTGGCTTAGGATACATTTAAGCATTCTTTGGTTTTCTATGCCAGGTACCCATTATCAATCTGATTTTTAAATTCTAAAATGTTGTTGTTTGTCCTTTCTTATTGTTTGTAGTTTTTGATTTATGTTTTTCTAATACATTGACTGTTGGTTGATGGAAGGAAAATGTGTCTTTAGTCTATCGTTATACCATACTTAACTAGAAAATATTTTCAATATTTGATATGTGAATTTACAAAGTAAGTAAAATACTCATAATTATTTTGAAGCTTCAATGAAACTAAAAACCATCTGCTTACATTTGTTTATTTGAGTCTATCAGCAGTTTTTATTTGCTAGTGGTGTCTTGTGATTCCAGGATACTTTCACAGACATGCTCTTATTCTGCCCTCAAATGTATTATGTCCCACTGGGCTTACTAATTCCATCACATATGAAAGGGTACAACAGTTCAGAGGTCTTAAATAGCTTAATAAGAAATACCACTAGAGAAATAGAGTAAGAAATTAAGCCAAGTTCTTCAGAATTCACCTGCAGCTTCCTCTACTACAGAAAAATAAACCCAATTACCTAAAATAGATACTTAACCCGAAAGACTTAAAATGATAAACCAGCTGGGAGCAATTTTAGTTCAGTAGAAGAAGAATGTAGAAAATGCTGCATGTTTGACATTTCTGCAGGACATATTGAACAATGCATTTGCTGGTTTTTCTAATAAAAGGAAAACATGCTCTTGAGCATAGCATTTAATTTCTGATGCAGTTTTCTTCAAGTCTTTTGAGAAACATTTACTAATCCTTAGAGCTGGAACAACTGTTTCTAGATAATCCTCACTTGGAGCCTTATGGTATTGAATTTGATTTCTAACACATAGATTTTACTACAGCAAAGTGATTTTCAATTATTACTGAAATTTTTTGTGTGAAATGATATAAACAATATCTATTATAATGGTAACTGGTAACCTTTTGTTGACTTCTGAGAAGAGCTACAATGAGAAAATGCTTGCTTTCAAACAATTACCTCTTTCTAAGAAGAAAACATGTCAATTTTCTCTTTTTTTTTAAGATTTTATTTGTTATTTATTTGACACAGAGAGAGACAGCGAGAGAGGGAACACAAGCAGGGGGAGTGGAAGAGGGAGAAGCAGGCTCCCCACTGAGCAGGGATCCTGATGCAGGGCTCGATCCCAGGGCCCTGGGATCATGACCCAAGCTGAAGGCAGACAACGACTGAGCCACCCAGGTGCCGCAACATGTCAGTTTTCTTAAAGAGTCATAGGGATTGCTAAAGATATGCACTAGTCGTTAGAGGCTGCGGACATGTTTCTCCCTTTTGTACTTTGATTTTTGTATTACCAACTAGAGTAATTCATGGTGAATTCATGAGGAATGAAATGTAAACAAAATAATATAATATGTTATTAAATTTCCTTGAATAACAAAATGTGTAGTTTGTGCTTCCTGAATAATAATGTGTATGAAATTTTCTTTAGTAACAAATATATGTGGTTTGTAATTACTCTGTAATATATCTTATGCACTTTGAAGTTGACATCACATTTACATATATATTAGTTTATTTAATACTTACAAGAAACACAGAAGTACAGGCTAGCTAGTGTATTTCTTTTGGAGTGTACAACTTGAGCATGAGAAATGGACTGGAGAGTACTTTCTGTAAGAGTTTTGGAAAACAAGTGGGAACAACCCCATTTGCTTCCTGGTAGAAGTATATGAGGTTAAAGGGCACAGAGAAAGGAGAGTCCAGGCAGATGCAACCGCCAATGGAAAGTAACACTGGTGCAAAAAGAGAAATTCACATTTGAAGAATGACAATGACTATGGGATAGTAAAATTGAGGAGAAAATGAGATTGTAAAGTCAAGGCTTATAGACATATCATTAAGGACAATGAATATTATTTTAAGTGACATTGTGTCCAGAAGGAAAGGGAGATCCATGAAAGGACTTAAAGCTGAGGAGCTGCATGATTACACATTTGCATTTTTAAAAGATTATGTTTGTAATTTAGAAAAAATAACTTAAGCATCAGGAAACAGGATAAATGAGGAGTTTTTATGTGGAACACTATGTGATCAGTGTAATTATGGAAATCTAAGCATGGAATGATAACAGAATAAACCCAAGTAGAGGCCAAGGGAGGTGGAAAGACTTGGTGTATAAGTTTAAGAAATAGTTAGGAGGACATTTTAAAAGAACTTAATGGCCCACTGAATGTGGAGGACGGAAGTGAAGGAAGAAATCAGTTTCCTGGCTTAGAAGACTAGAGTGTGGTGGTACCGTTGATGGAGACAGGCTCTGTGGAAAGATGGGAGTGTTTGGGGTGGGAAAAGGCTAACTTCTAATTTCAGCATGTTGATTTTGAAGATTACATAGAGGAAACATATGGTAGGATGTTGCATATGTTTGAATTCAGGAAAACCTTTGGCCTAGAGATATAAATCAGTGATTGATTCTTGACTGGATATGGTAAAATAGGCTCTAGACTTGAAAGCACTGGTGTAATGAGGAGAGAGTTTCCAAGAGGAAAAGTATAGAACGAACTGGAAAAAAAAAAAGTTGATTAACTTTTTAAGGTGCAGAAGATAAAACCCTAAATTACATCAAGAAGGAATAATTATTTTTTTTCAAAAACAAGGTTCATTTCTCATTGTACATTGATAAAGTATATAATCTTAGCTAAACATTCAAATCCTCTGTATTCTGGCCTCAACTGCTTTATAAGAATGAAGTAAAGAGGATGAAACTCAGGGAAAGAGGAGACAGAAGGAAGGAGAAGAGCAAGAGGGAGAAAAATATGTTACGTGGTTCAATTCAGTGAATTGTGGAAATTATAGACTGGTAAGTTGGAGAGCTTGACTTGGCTACCACTCACTTGGGAGGACAAAAGAAGTTATTGATAGAAATACCTGAGATGAGAGAATCATCATCTGACTCTTGTTAGGGCAGCTCTGTGAACAGCCTTTGGGTGGGAAAGCAGTGTAACAAAGCCAGAGGGAAAATGAGACAGCACCAAGAGTTGACCCTAAAGTCAGCTTACTGAGAACCACGTGGTAGCTAATAGGACTTTATCTTCCATTATGGTATCTGTCCTTAGCAGTCTAAAATTTCTATTTTATCTAGAGAGCTGGGATAGATAGGGGTATCTAAGGCATATATGTGAAGCCAAATCATTCTGGTGTGATGTAAATCAGCTGGGTTACTCATTCATAATTACACAGCAATCTAATTCTGTTCCTACCATCTGACTACCCCTGGAATTCCACTGGGGAAATTGTTATTTTTATTTTTTTTAATATTTCATTTATTTGAGAGAGAGAGAGAGCACGAGAGGGGGGATGGTCAGAGGGAGAAGCAGACTCCCCACTGAGCAGGGAGCCTGATGCAGGGCTCGATCCCAGGACCCTGGGATCATGACCTGAGGGGAAGGCAGACACTTAACTGACTGAGCCACCCACATGCCCCCATTGGGGAAAATGTTCTAACTACCCTGACTTCAGTGGATGCTCCCTTTCCTACCTAATGGGAGCTGGAACTCAGATACTTTCTCTCAACACCACTGCAAGGCACTGCCGAAATCATCTTGAAACATTTAGGAAGACTTTACTAACGGCTCAAGGAAATTAGGAGATTACACATAGTGTAATTTGCCTAATTTTGAGGATCATAGTTCCAGTCTTTTTCTTAAGGAGTTTTTTGTTTGTTTGTTTGTTTAAGATTTTATCTATTTATTTGACAGAGAGAGAGAGTGAGAGAGCAAGCACAAGCAGTGGGAGCAGCAGAGGGAGAAGCAGACTCCCCGCTGAGCAGGGGTCCTGATTGGGGGTGGGGACTCCATCCCAGGACCCTGGGACCAGCTGAGCTACCCAGGCGCCCCTATCAAGGAGTTCTTAACCACCTGCTTCCAGATCCAACTAGCCAAATTACTTGCTGCCTTCATCCTAGCTCCTTCAGAAGAGTGGCCCTCTCCCCTCACTGTTCAGTAATGCCCTTCCTCATTCCAAATTCTTTGGTCATGCAAACAGGGAAAACAAAAGAAAACATTTCTCCTTAACTCAGCAGTTATTTTACCTTCCTTTCAAGGAGACTCATTTCATCTATGACCATTAAGTCTCATGTTTTCTAGTTATAAATTTTGACAAATATCTACATCATCATAATATTGACTTTATTAATTAAAACAATTTACTGTTGCTTCTGAGTAGTCAAAAATATAATTTCTCAGAAGTATGGGTTCCCCTATTTTTGCAAATTTCCTATAGAAAAATTAAGTATTAAAAATTTCTTCTCAGGGGTTTACTTAACTTTCAAAATGTTGCTACATATGTGCTTTAATAATAGCAGACTATTGTAGTTGTAGTTTAAAATTCAGAAGTGCAAAATGACAAAATTAAGAATTCAAAACTATTACTTATATTGAATCTTACCTTTTCAAGATTACTGTATATTTACAACTGTATCCTTTAGCACTACAAATTATTGAACTGAAAGATATAAATTTGTGCGTTTGTTCTACCTTTTGTGTTTGCTTTTTCTATTTTCCTTTTCCCCCCATCTTAATGTTCTTCCTGATCTCAAAGACCTTGATACAAAGAGACTCTTCTTTGAGCTTATATCACCATGGGTTGGCTGAATATACTTAAAATGTGGTCATAAAGTAAAAATTAACAGGAAATTACCTTTTCCTTTTTATATACAAGCTTAAAATTTTTAAGGAGAATAAAATATTACTCTGCTGCTATTCAGATGCTTTACCATGGTTGATGTGACATGATGAACAATTATGAAGAACTTTGCACATGAACATGTTCTGTTCCAGTATCAAATTCTGAAAGCGATTATTTTTTACTAGAGAATACATAATTCTGAAATGACAAGCATGAATAGTAGATGACACAGCAAATCCCATTAACTGGTACTTGTCAGATTAAAGCCGTAACTATGAGACATTCTCTCTGAAATGGTAGTTTAGTTCTGAAAAGTCAAAAGATACTTAAAAGCAGATAGGTTTTTAAGTAAACTACAAATAGACACACTTTAAATCACTAGGGGATTTTTGGTTGCAATTCTCTTTGGTGCATTTAACATATCACATATCATATAAATTTCATTTATTTATTCATTTTCTGTGTTCTTTCTCTGCTGCCTTCACAGACTCTAGACCAGTACTGGGTTCTTAGTAGGCACTCAAATATTTGGTGATGTATAAAGAGAAATAGTCTTATGAAATATATAACCTTATACCAGCAGTTGGAAATAGTATGTGTTTCAGGCATCTTAAAAAGTATGGCTATATATCAGAGGACAAACTTTGTCCTTGTGAATATTTCTCTGGCATTCTGGTCAAAGAATGAGTCATTCCTTATTTACAGGTTTTTAAATTTGACTTTAGCTTATTTCATGTGTGTCATGAATTAAGAAAATAACCAAATAACCCAAATCCATAGAAACTAAGCTTTCTTTTACTACCTAAGGAAAAAAATTTTTTTTCCTCATTTTTAAGAACTGCTTGAACTTTCAGTCAGATGTTTTTAATCTTTAGAATAGAATAGAGAGTTGCATTCTGCACTGATGAACTTCACAAAAATAGCTTTGTTTACTGAAAGAAGTACAAATGGCTTAATACCACTCTATTTAATTAAGTGAAGTCAATTTAATGTAGAGATTAGTCTTCATTCCCAACCAGGGATTCCCATTCACTTTGCTCTAGAAAATTCTCTACTTGGAAAGATAAACATTCTATATCACAGTACAGTCAGTGATAGGAATGATACATTAGCAAACCGATGTATGTATATATTGAAAACATTTTGCAGCCTAGTCATTTATTCAAAGCAAAAACCAAGAAAAGAATGCTAGTCAAAATGCAATCCAAAAGTCTTTCTGTGCCGTATTATTGATGTTTTTCTCTTGTGTCTCATTCTTGTACTCATCTCTAGATGTGTAGAGTCTCTTACACTGAAAAGTGTACAATTGACTTAGTATTGCTTAATTTAACTACGTGAAGTAATTAAACTTATATGATAGTTTTCATGCCCAGCCAGGCACACCTGTCCACCAATCCCTAAGCATGGTATGTCACCCATTTAATTAAGTCCTCTTTGAATGATTTCATCAACAGTTACAGAAGTAACTCTCGCTATGCAGGTGCTGTGCATGTTTGTTATATTTATGTCTAAATATTATTTTCCTTGGGGTGATCCTAAATAGCACTGCATTTTTATATTTGGTTTCTGCTTATTTGATGTTAGGATGTAGAAATGCAGTTTAATTTCATATTTTGACCTTGTATCCTGTAACTTCACTAATTATTAGTAATAGATTTTTTGATAAATTATTTTGGATTTCCTGCACAGACAATTATATAGTCTGTAAATAGAGACAGTTTTACTTCTCCCTCTCCAATATTTAGACTGGTTAGAATTTAAAATACCATGTTAAAGAAAAAAAGAAAGAAAGAAACTGCTATGTTTAATGGGGTTGTGACAGCAGGCGTTATTGTCTTCTCAATATTAGAGGGAAACCTTCTGTCTTTTCACCATTAAGTCTGATGTTAGCTGTGGTTTTGGGCTTTTGTTATTTTTTTTTTAAGATTGATTGATTGATTGATTGATTGATTTTTGAGAGAGAGAGTGTGAGAGAGAGCACGAGCCCGGGAGGGGCAGAGGGAGAAGCACACTCCCCGCTTAGCAGGGAGCCCCACTAGGGGGCTCCAACCCAGGACCCTGGGATCATGACCTGAGCCAAAGGCAGACACTTAACTGACTGAGCCACCCAGGTACCCCTGGGTTTTGTTATTGTTGTTGTTAGGAGTCTTTTTATTTGTTTTTGCAGCATGTCTGTTGAATTTTATCAAATTATTCTTCATCTATTAATGTGATCATGTGATTGTCCCTCGTTATCCTGTGGAAACAGTGGATAAAACTGACTGACTTTCAAATATTGAACCAGCTTTGTATACCTGGAACCAAACCCACCTGGACTTTTGGTGGGTCATATAATTATTTTTATACATTGTTTGATTTGGTTTTCTAATTTATTTTTGAGGTTTTTTTTTTACTTCTAAGTATATAAGAGAGCTACTGTTCTCTAGTATTCTTTTTTGTTTGTGTTGTACTTGTCTGGTTTGGGCATCATTTAATAGTAGATTCATGAAATGAGTTCAAAAATGCTCCCTTCCTCTTGTAGTTTTGGGAAAAGGTTATATAAAATGGTTTAAATTCCTCTTTGAATATTTGGCAAAACTCTCCAGTAATCATCTTAGGATAGAGATTACTTTTCAGAAGATTTTAATTGCAAATATAAATTATTTAATCATATTAGACCATTTGGTTTATTTTTTTTCCAAGTTTGGTTGTTTGTTGTCTTCAGGAAACTAATCCATTTCTTAGTGAATTCAAAGAAGAAAGTTTTTCATAGTATTCCCTTATTTCAATGACTGCAGGGGCTTTTTTGATATTCTCTATTTTATTCCATGCATCTGAGATGTGTGTTTTCAGTGTTTTTATCTCTGTCACTCTTGCTAAAGACTTAACATTATTGTTTATTTTTTTTCTAAAAACCAGATTTTACCTTGCTAATTTTTGCTAAAGTTACTCTTTTCAATTTCATTGACCTGCATTCTTATCTTTACCTTCTTTTTGCTTACTTTAGATTTATTTTGTTCCCTTTCTAGTTTCTTGAGTTAGGAACTTAGATTATTGATTTGAGATATTCAGTCTTTCCTAATGTAAGCATAGTGCTATAAATTTCACTCTCAGAACTGTTTTGTGTGTATGCAATAACTTTTGATGTTGTATTTTCTTTTTTTTTAAGATTTTATTTATTTATTTGAGAGAGAGAATGAGATAGAGAGCATGAGAGGGGGGAGGGTCAGAGGGAGAAGCAGACTCCCCGCTGAGCGGAGAGCCCGAAGTGGGACTCGATCCCGGGACTCCAAGATCATGACCTGAGCTGAAGGCAGCCGCTTAACCAACTGAGCCACCCAGGCGCCCCAGTTTTGATGTTGTATTTTCATTTTCATTCAGTTTAGTGTATCTTTTAATTTCCTTTGAGACTTTCTCTTCGAACCATGGAATATTTACAATTTTGTTGTTTAATTTCTACATCTTTGAAGATTTTTCTCGCCATTAAATTTGTTAATGTTTGTTTTATATAATCCAGTATATGATCTATGTTGTTGATTGTTCCACAGACACATGAAAAGAATATATATTCTAATTTTGCTAGGTGGAATGCTCTATAAAATCCATTAGATCCTTTTGGTTGATGGTACTGTTAATTTCTATATCTTTGCTGATTTTTTTAGCCAATATAAACTGTTGAGACTGGGGTGCTTAAGTCCTCAACCAAAACCATGCATTTGTCTATTTCTTCTTTCAGTTCTCTTGGCTTTTGTTTTATGTATTTTCAAGTGTTGTTTAAAGAATAAAAATTTAGGGTTGCTATATATTCTTGGTCAATTAATTTTTTTTTAAGATTTATTTATTTATTTGAGAGAGAGAGAGAGAGAACACGCCAGTGCCGGGGGAGGGGCAGAGGGAGAGTGAGAATCCCAAGCTGTCTCCCCGCTGAGCACAGAGCCAAGAGCTGAGCCAGGACTCCATCCCAGGACCCTGAGATCACAATCTGAGCTGAAATCAAGAGTTGGCTGCTTAACCAACTGAGTCACCGGGTGTCCTTTGGTCAACTAATGTTTTTATTATTATATAGTGTTGCCTTTTCTCCCTGGGATTTTTTTTTTTTTTTTAGAATTTATTTATTTATTTGACAGAGAGAGATTGAGCATGAACACAGGCAGGGGGTGTGGGAGAGGGAGAAGCAGCCTCTCGGCTGAGCAGGGAGCCTGATGTGCAGCTTGATCCCAGGACCCTGAGATCATGATCTGAGCCAAAGGCAGCCACGTAACTGAGTGAGCCACCCAGGTGCCTCTGTCTCTGGTAATTTTTTTGCCCTAAAGTCTAATTCATCTGATATTAATATACCCACTCCTGCTTACTTTGATTAATATTTGAATTTTATGTTATTCCCATCCTCTTATCATATATCATTATGTTTGAACTGAGTTTCTTTTGGACAATTTATAGATGGGTTAGGATTTTTAATCCATCAAACAATTTCTTTTAATTGGAATATTTTTTTAAAGATTTTATTTGTTTATTTGACAGAGAGAGACACAGTGAGAGAGGGAACACAAGCAAGGGGAATGGGAGAGGGAGAAGCAGGCTTCCTGCTGAGCAGGGAGCCTGACGTGGGGCTCAATCCCACGCCCTGGGATCATGACCTAAGCCAAAGGCAGACGCTTAATGACTGAGCCACTCAGGCACCCCTAATTGGAATATTTTGATCAGCTCCACTCATAAAATTAATTGACATGTTAGAGCTGAAGTCTGCCATTTTATTATTTGTTTTATTATGTTCTTCCTGTTTCTCATTTCTGTTTTTTTTTTAATTTCCCTCTGATTAGTTACTTGAACAGTTTTAGAATTCCATTTTGAGGGGCGCCTGTGTGACACAGTTGGTTAAGCAGGTGACTCTTGCTTTGGGATTGGGCCCCATGGGGTGGCTCCATGCTCAGAGGGGAGTCTGTTTGAGGATTCTAACTCCCTCCCCCTTCGTCCCTCCCCTGACACATGCTCTCTCAAATAAATAAATAAATCTTTTAAAAGAAAAGAATTCAATTTTTTGATTCAATTTTGATTTATTTATGTGTTTGAATACATTGCTATTTGAAGTTTCCTTGGTAGTTGTTCTAGTATTACAATATACATATGCAACTAATCACAGACTACCGGTATCAACATTTATCACTTCAAGCAAAGTATCAAAACTTTATTGTCTTTTTATAAAACTGAAAATCTATACTCATTTAACAATTTCTCATTCTTCCCCTGCCCCAGACTCTGGCTACCACTCATCTACTTTCTGTCTCTGTGATTTCGACAACTCTAAGTACTTCATATAAGCGAAATAATACGGTATTTATATTTTTGTGACTGACTTATTTCATTTAGCGTATGTCTTCAAGGTTCGTCAAAGCTGTAGCATATTTCAAAATTGTCTTCCTTTTTAAGGATGAATAATACTCCATTGTGTGTATATACTACATTTTTATACACAATCATTTACTGATGGACATTTAGAATTCCTCCGTGTTTTAGCTATACTGAATAATACTGCTGTGATCATGAATGTACAAATAAATCTTTGAGATTGTTTTTTTCCCATTTCTTTTTGTTATATCCCTAGAAGTGGAACTGCTGGGTCATATAGTAATTCTATCTTCGATTATTTGTAGAATTTCCATACTGTTTTGCATAGCAGCTGTACCTACCATTTTACATTCATACCAACAATGCATAGATATTCCAATTGCTCCACATCCTCACCAACAACTGTTATTTTCTGTTTTGTTTTTTTTTTCTTTAACATCAGTCACCCTAACAGGTGAGAGGTTGTATCTCATTGTAGTTTTGATTTGCATTCCCCCGGTTAATGACGTTGAGTATCTTTCCATGGACTTATTATTCATTTGTGTATCTTCTTTGGAGAAATGTATTTTCAATCTTTTTGCCCATTTTTCAATCAGGTTGTCTGTTTATTTGTTGTTTTAATTCTTGTATTCTGGATATTAATCCCTTATCAGAAAAATGATTTGCAAATACTTTCTCTCATTCTCTGGGTAACCTTTTTACTCTCTTGATATTGTCGTTTGGTGAACAAAATATTTAATTTTAATGAAGTTCAATTTGCCTATTTTGTTTCTTTGCTAACTATGCATTTAGAGTCATATGCAAGAAATCATTGCAAAATCCAGAGTTGTGAAGCTTTTGCTTAATGTTTTCTTCTAAGAATTTTATACTTTGAGGTCTTATATTTGGGTCTTTGATCCATTTTGAGATGTTTGTTTATGGTATTAGGAGAGGATCCAGTTTCATGCTTTTGCATGTGAATATCCAGTTTTTTCAACAGCATTTGTTGTCAAGACTGTTTCCCCATTGAATAATCTTGCCACTTTGTCAAAAATCATTTGACCATGCCTGTGTGTTTTTTTTTCTTTTTCTTAGCTGATCTTCCTACTCAATTCCATTGGCTTATAGGTCCATCTGCCTTTTTGCCAGCACCACATTGATTGTTTTAGTTGCTAAAGTTTTGTAGTTAAATTTTGAAATCAGGACGTGTGTGAGTCTCTCAGCTTTGTTCTTTTTTTCAAGATTTTTTGACTATTTGGGATACCGTGAGATTCCATATGAATTTTAATATGTAATTTTTTATTTTTGCAAAAGAATACCATTGGATATTTTGATAGGGATTGCACTGAATCTTTAGGTGATGATCAGTGGTATTGACATCTTATCAATATTAAGTCTTCCAATTCATAAACATGGGATGGGTTTCTGTGTAATTAATTTTTTTCAGCGTTTTATAATTTTCATCATACAAGTCTTTAATTTCATGCTTAAGTTAATTTCTAAGTATTTTGTTATTTTTGATGTTATTGTAAGTGGAATTGCTTTTGTAATTTCCTATTCAGATTGTTCATTGTTAGTGTATAGAAACGCAACTTATTTTTATCTTTTTCTTTTGTATCCTGCTAATTTGCTGAATTGATTTATTAGTTGTAACAATATTTTTGTGTGTAGAAACTTTAGGGTTTTTACATACAAGATCATATCATCTGCAAACAGAATTAATTTTACTTCCTCCTTTCCAATTTAGATATCTTTATTTCTTTTACTTGCCAAATTTCTCTGGCTGGAACTTTCAGGACTATGTTGAATAGAATTGGTGAAAGCCATCACCTTTGCCTTGTTTCTGGTTGTACAGGAAAAGCTTTCAGTCTTTCAACACTGAGTATAAATTTTATGGGAATATATGGATTTAATTTTATTGAGAGATTTTCCTTCTATGTGAGCATGTTGAGTGCTTTTATCAAGAAAGAGTGTTGAATTTTGTTGAATGCTTTTTCTGTACCAGTTGAGATGATCATGTGGTTTTTACCCCCTTTATTCTGTTAATGTCCTGTATTACATCAACTGATTTTTACATGTTAAATCATCTTTGCATTCCACCAATAAATCCCACTTGGTCATGGTGTAAAAGTCTTGTAATATGCAGCTGAATTTGGTTTGCCAATATTTTGTTGAGGATTTTTAAATCATTGTTCATAAAGAAAGAAAAGAATAGAGGCAGGTAATGGCTGGGAGGAAGGCAAAAGTGTTGTGCTGTGGGCAGCGAAGATGACAGAAAACCCATCTCTGTAGGTGTTAAAGATTTCCGCACAGTGCTCACTCCTGTGAATGGGGGGCTGTGTCCTTTCTCATCTCCATTCAGGAAGGAGCCAAATATCATCCAAAGTGTGAGCAAGGTGGGCTGAGGTAATACTGCTTCTCCTGTTCTTGACTCTTTGGAATCATCGTCAGCAATGAAACTATGATGTATAGATTTAGGATTTCTAGGACATCCTTGTATCAAGTAGACTGTTTCTGGGGCAAACAAGTGATATTTGAAAATCAAGCAGTCTCATCATGCTTTTGTTTGTTTCTTTGGGAAAATACCTATAGGGAAATCAAATCCTACTGAGATATGTATTTCTCACAGGGTTGATGCTCCAAAATAAAACTTAAACCATAACTTGAAAAAAAATTTAAAAAAAAAATAAAGTAAGGGACTTATTTCTGTCATTTTCTTTTGTCCTTTATTTCCTACATTACATCTTTTCTGTTTAGTTGATATTTGGTAGTGAAATGTTTAAATTCTTATTTCCTTTTATGTATATTCTGTAGCTAATTTATTTATAGTTACCATGGGGCTCATATTTGACATTCTAAAACTATAACACTAATTTGAATTTATATTAACCTAACTTCAATAACTTACAAAAACTCTGCTCCTTTACACCTCTATCTGTATTGGTTGTGGGTGTTGATGTCACAAAATTACATCTTTATACATTCTATGCCCCCCAAAATAAACTAGTAATTCTTTTAAATGCATTAGTCTCTTAAATTAGGTAGGAAGCGAAATGTGGAGTTATAAACTAATGTTAAAATAATGCTAGCTTTTAGACTAATAATTTTTCATATTAATCTTTTAAATCATGTAGAAAAAAGGTAACATTATGAAGTAGTTAACTGTAATACTAGGTTTTTTTTTTTTTAATTGCCAGTGAATTGCCTTTCTTGAGAATTCTTTTTATAACTCCAGGTTACAATCTAATGTTCTTTCATTTCACCCAGCAGGATTCCCCTGAGCATTGCTTGCAGGGCAGGCCTAGTTGTAAGGAACTCCCTCAGCTTTTTTTTTTTTATTATTATTATGTTATGTTAATCACCATACATTACATCATTAGTTTTTGATGTAGTGTTCCATGATTCATTGTTTGCATATAATACCCAGTGCTCCATTCAGTATGTGCCCTCTTTAATACCCATCACCAGGCTAACCCATTCCCCCACCCCCTCCCCTCTAGAACCCTCAGTTTGTTTCTCAGAGTCCATAGTCTCTCATGGTTCGTCTCCCTCTCCGATTTCCCCCCCTTCATTTTTCACTTCCTGCTACCTTCTTCTTTTTTTTTTTTTTTAACATATAATGCATTATTTGTTTCAGAGGTACAGGTCTGTGATTCAACAGTCTTACACAATTCACGGTGCTCACCATAGCACATACCCTCCCCAATGTCTATCACCCAGCCACCCCATCCCTCCCACCCCCCACCACTCCAGCAACCCTCAGTTTGTTTCCTGAGATTAAGAGTTCCTCATATCAGTGAGGTTATATGATACATGTCTTTCTCTGATTGACTTATTTCGCTCAGCGTAATACCCTCCAGTTCCATCCACATTGCAAATGGCAAGATTCCATTCCTTTTGATGGCTGCATAATATTCCATTGTATATATATATACACCACATCTTCTTTATCCATTCATCTGTCGGTGGACATCTTGGCTCTTTCCATAGTTCCTCAGCTTTTTTTTTTTTTTAGAAGAATGTTTTAATTTCCCCCACACTGTTGAAGGGCAGTTTTGCCAGATATAAGGATCTTGGTTGACAGCTTTTTTTGTTTTTTTGTTTTGTTTTGTTTTTTGTTTGTTTTTCCAGTTAGTGCTTGTAATATATTGCCTACTGCTTCCTCGCTTTCAAAATTTCTGATGAGAAATCTGCTGATAATCTTATTGAGAATCAATTGTATATTATGTGCCAATTTTCTCTTGCTGCCTTCAGGATTTTCTCTCTGTCTTAGGCTTTTAATAATTTGACTCAAATGTGCCTTGGTGTGGGTCTCTTTGAGTTCATTTTGTTTGGAGTTCATTGAACATTTTAGATGGGTGTGTTAATGTTCATGAAATTTAAGACATTTCAGCAATTATTTCTTCAAATGTTCTCTTTGCTCCTTTCTCTCTGTCTTCACCTTTTGAAACTTCTACTGCATGCATGTTTGTTTTCTAGGTGATGTCCCATAAGGCCCCTAGGCTCTGTTCACTTTTCTTCAAACTTTTTTTTTCTTTCTGCACCTCAGACTCAATAATTTCCATAGCCTTATCTACAAGATTGCTGATTCTTTTTTTTTTTTGCCTGTTCAAACCTGCCTTTGAATTTATTATACTTTTCACTTCCAGATTTTTTTTTTGTTTCTTTTTAGGCTTTCTCCTTATTAATATTTTCATTTTGTTTATACATAAACTTCCTGACTTTATATTCTTCTTTAGTTCTTTGACCATCTCCAAATCAGTTATTTTAAAGTCTTTATCTAGTAGGTCTGCTAGTAGGTTATTTTTCAGAAACAGTTTCAGTTGATTCTTTTTTCTCTTTGAATGGGCCATACTTTCCAGATTTTTTGTGTGCTTTGTGTTTGTGTGTGTGTGTGTGCATGTTGTAAAACTGGACATTTGAGTCTAATAATATAACACTAGAAATCATATTGTCCTTCCCTGAGTTTTCTATTTTTAAAATAATTTTTGCTTAGCTTTTTTTTTTTTAATTCAACTTTTATAGGTGGTCATTGTGCCAAGTATTTGTATCAGATGTCAGCTTAAGTTCTTCTCAGGCTTTTTCTGAATCTGTGCTCTTTTATTGGACATATACAGCTGCTTTATAACTGTAACTGTATATACACTTGCATGTACATGTCCTGGCCTTTAAAGTCTGACTCCCAAAGGAGAAAAAGAGAAAATTAAGGTGGTGGTAAAGAGCACTTAATCCCCTCAGAAGTCACGTCTGCCAGGAGGGAAGTGGGGGGAGGTATGGCAACAATGGCCGCCTATCTCTTTGTCTGGACCTCTGTGATCAGAAGCAGCAATCAGTGATCAAAACATAGATTCCCAATACTTGGAGGACAGGGTCATTGTTTGCTCACTCTGGCTCCTGAAAGCTGTGTGCAGGCTGCTCTAGGAAATGTGCACAGCTGCCTGATGTTGGACTGGGAATGGAAGATGTGCAGCAGCTACTGTACTAAGAGCTAAAAGTAACTACAATTTATTGTCCAAGTTTTCCCCCTGGAAGTTTCAGGCCTTCAAACAGAGTCCAGAACTCCAAAATTACATTAGACATACCCTGCCAATGCAATTGTTGTTCAGGTGAAGAAACAGATTCCCTGTGCTTCCTATTCTGCCATCTTGCCAGAATCCTCTCCTTCCCCTTGCTTTTTTGAAAAGTATGTATGGTTAAACAATATGGCACTTAATTTTCTTCTGTTTTACCTTTATAAATATTGTATTATAACACATATCATTTTCAGATACTTAAATTTTCTTCATGTAACATTTTATTTCAAATACTTAAACAATGCTCCCTTTGTGACACTCTGTTAACACATGAAATAGCAGATGTCTCTTATACATTCATTTCACACTTTGAGGGACTAGCAAACTGTTTTCTAAATTGCTGCATTAATTCCAGGGGATAAGAAATGGATTTCTGTAGCTGCAATGAAGGACATTGACTATGACTTTTGATTTTTTGCAATAATTGTATACAGGTTTATTTTGTCATGACAGTGATAGAAACAAAAAACAGAAAGACACCCAATAACTCACAGACTAATGCCATTGTAGAAGTCTACAAAGGATATTCTCTGAATACAATAAGAAAGTTTATATATAATCATTGCTTAAGCAATTCAGTGTAAATGAGAGAAATATGAGATTCATGAAAGTATCTGTTAAATGTACAATTGCATGCATAATTTTTTCATTTCTGTGGTTGTATTCCTTAGTGTTTGGTGCATAACAAACTATCCAAAATTTTAGTAACTTGAAAAAATAAGTAGTTATTATTGCTTATGTGACTATGAGTCAGCTAAGAATCTCTAGTCTTGGCTCTTGCATGTTTCTGTGGTTGACTGTGAGTCAGATAAGCACTTTTGGTGACTTCTCAAATGTCCAGGGCCTCGGATGGGACAATTAGTCTCTCCTCTGTGTGAGCGCTCATCAGTCAGCAGGCTCTTCTGGGCTTGTTATTTCCACTGGAAAAGTTCTGAGAGAAAGTGGAAATATGCAAAGCTTTTTGAGCCCTGGTTCCAGTACTAACATATTTTTCATTTTGTGGAAACTACTGATCAAGCCCAGCATAGATTTAAGTGGTAAGGAACTAGACACTCTTATTGGGAGATGCTGTGGGCCAATTTGCAAAAGGTCTGAGTACAGGAAAGAGTTAAGAATTATGACCCTTTTTACAATCTCTGTCATGGTTTTGAAAGTTGTGATTTTTTTCCTGTCTCTATTATCCTAAGTTGACTGATAAATCAGCTCATTGCCTTGGCACAGTAATCTTATAAAATGTATTTTGAAATGCAAGCCAAGAAAACATCACTGTGTCATTTATTATGTTTCTGTAAATATTATGAAAATAATTAATTAATAATTATTTTGGCATTCTTGAAGCAAAACCCTAAAGTGTCATTAATTCCTACCCCCTGTATTGTGGAATGCTTGTTACTAGTCTGCAACATGAAGGTAAATCCTGACCCCTGTGTTTATAGCACACTGCAGTATGCATGCTTTTAACTACCCTTGGCAAGTTTAATTTGAGGTTGTCATTCTATTGCAACATACTTTATTTTGTAACAAAAGACTCATGTTTGGAGGACACAGAATGTCTTTTGTTAACTATAATAGGGTGCTGGAGTGAGTTTGGGCAAGAAGAAAGCTTACTGCAGTTCTGCTGACATCAGTTGTAGCAGAGCTTGATTTTTTTTGTTTTGTTTTGTTTTGTTTGTATCTTTTTGTAACATCAAAGCTGATAGAATTTTTCAAATAGTGACAAACATTCCATTTTAAAAGCTCTGACTTGTGAAATTCTTATTGTTCATAAAATGGAAAAAAAGTTGTTTTGAAAACACATCAAAATTTACTTTCCAGTTGAATAATGATGCTTTCTTTGTCTTACAAGTCTATGAAGAAACCCTATGTTGAAACCCAAGAAGGATTTGGATAATGTTGTGCCTCATTAAGTAATGATTGTTTAAAATGTCTATATAGATGAATAATGTTCCAAAACACTTTAGATCTCATTTATTTAATTTTCTTTCTTTAACTTTTCAACACTTATGCCTGAATTTGTTTTCTTCAGTGGTATTTGTGGTACAGTGTTTTCGGTGAATAACAATTAATGAAAATCCAGCATAGGGCATACAGTCAATATGAATATATCTGTATTAAATGACATACCTTGAATAACTGAAGTCAGGAATGTGTTTGTAAAGTCATGAGTATTCTCTTAAATTTCTCATTTAAAATTTTTCTATTCAATTACTAAATCAAAAAAATAGAGTTGGATTTCTGGTTCTAAAGAACCAGAAAACTGGAGTAGCATAAGTTTTGCCCATTTCTTACACAAGTACAGCTTAAGATCCTAGACATTACATATAAAACATGCATATTATGACCTGGAAAGGCAGAGATAGAAAGACAGACCAGTCAGTGAACTTAGAACCTGAGGAAAGACATGGTAACCAGGTCCCTAGAATTTTTTTTTTTGCCTTGTATTTCCCAATTGGCAGAAACTTTGAATCTTTCCCTTCTTGGATTTTCTTAAGCAATAAATTATTCTACTTACCTTCTTTAGGTATAGACTTAATAGCATTAACAAGTTCAGGGTTCTTTTTGTTTTTTAATTTTTATTTGGTTTCTTTGTTTCATTCGTGGTGTTACATTATGAAGTCTTTGTGGAGACACCAACTACTGTTTAAAAGTAAAACATCAACGGGTGGTTGTGGAATTGAAGCCGGTGAGTATGTGAACTAAAGACATAAACTGAGACATTTAGCCATCGGGTTTCCTTTTCCTTTTTCACTTGTACTTGGTACTGCTTGCCCCTGGGGATGTAAGTATTGCTTAGGGCAATACCTGTTCCCCTCTATAACCACAGAAACCAGGTGTGGAGCTGCCAGAGTGATGACAGCACATTGTTCTCTAAGCAGTGTTCCTACTCTTGCACCTCAATAGGGACCTGTGGAACAAGGACATGTTTCATTTGTTTGTTTTTACTTGGAGAGGTTTGATGTATATTTATTATTTCTGAAATAAAACCCATGGAATACATCTATAGGAAAAAAGAAATGCAGAAAATGGGATCAGGTTAAATAATTAGTTCATGGAAAACAACTAAAGAAACAACAAAAGCTTAAATTTTATGTACCTTGAGATACAATATTGAGAATTGTACTGCAATTGATATTATTCTCACTTAATGCATAATTCTGAATCATCAAATTTATGAATTAAAAAATAACCCTCATCACAGGCAGGGTTTCCCAAGGCTGCAGTCATGTGTCAGCTGGGCTATGTTCTGATCCTGAGCTCAGGGTCTTTTTCCAAATCCATATAAGTCATTGGCAGAATCCAGTGTTTTGTGTTTGTGGAACTGATTTCCCTATTTTTATGTTGCATCAGCCAGTGGCTGCTCTGAGCTCCTACTAGCAGCCTTCTGAAGGTCTTAGGTATATGGTCTTCCCCAACAAGGCAGTTTACTTCTTCAAAGGTGGAGAATCTTTCCCAGTTTGAATCTCTGACCCTTTGTAAGACCTCCCCTCCCTTGGCCAAATCTGGTCACCTTAAGATAATCTCCCTCAAATTGGTTGACTCAAAATTAACTGATTTTGCAAAATCCCTTTGTGTTTGTCATCTAATGGAAACCCATCACAGAAGTGAAATACATCATAGTCACAAGCTCAAACCACGATCATGACATCAGAGGGGAAGGGATAATACAGTGTATGTACCAGGGCATGGGAATCTAGGAGCCAGTCCAGAATTATTCCTACCATAGTCCAGAAGCTTATGTTCTAGTTTAGGGTTCTCAATATGACTAAGGTTCAGATTTCTCTGTGGAGCTTATTAAAAGTCATATATTATTAATCAATAATATAAGCCTCTGTATAGATCTGAATTGGATGTATCTGTTGAATCATATATATGTCTTTGATGAGCTATGCAAGCAATTTCTCTGCAGCCAGCTGTATGCCTCTGGAACTTCTCCTGATAATCACTGCTCTATTAAATATAATATTTCACTTGTTTATCATTTTAATAAAGTGTTAGAGCATTTTGAAAACTATGATTGAGTTCATGGGAGGACAAATAACATAAATGGGATCATTAAAAATGAAGTGGCAAAGGCAGAAACATCATTCTAGCCTTTGGAATTAGCAATGTGTTAACAGGCCTTGATGTATAGAGGCTAACCCTCTCTCCCTCAGTATAAAAGTGAGTTAATAACTATGTCTCATTAAAAATAATGGCATCAAATCAAAGACTATTCCTCACAGGGAGTGCTTTTAAATGATATCAATAATTTAAACTTGGAGTCTAATTCTAAAGGCTGTGGTATTGGCAGCTTATATCTAAATGCTGACTACTGACAGATACTATTTTGGGCAGATTACCAAATAGGCTTTTGTACTTTTTTTATAAGCCAATTTCCCCAAAAT
This sequence comes from Callorhinus ursinus, assembly GCF_003265705.2. NCBI lineage: Eukaryota > Metazoa > Chordata > Mammalia > Carnivora > Otariidae > Callorhinus > Callorhinus ursinus. The sequence goes on from NW_027397067.1 coordinate 3,325,266, forward strand.
GTGTTCTGCAGAACTCAATCTTATGACATTAGCCATTTGGGAAATACTTATGATGTTATTTTTCCCCTTGGTGATTCACAAGGTTTTGAGTTACTCCTAGAAATTCACAAAGAAATATGTTAAAAATGTATATGATATAAACATAAATGGGTTGCATGTCTTCCTTATGGATAAAGTGAATAAATTTCAGTGTATAGATTTTATTGCCTCTATTTTGAATGCTCACAGGACTTTTACTTTTTCTTTCTGCATCTAGACTATTCCCCAGAATGTTGAGATTGCCAGAGAAGTGACCTCTGAAAAAGGAAAATATTGCTCTACCTAAATTCAGGTAAGACCATTACTTTTCAAAAAGTCATTGTGGGTAAATTAATGAAAAAAATATTCATTTTTCTACATTTCTATTACAAGTCGTTTTCTTCAATATTAAGCTTTATGAAGCCTCTTTCCTCTAGAACAATATAAGAATTTTTTTTTTTAATTTCCTGGTTTGGGGAGGGGAGCAACACTCCAAACACATGTTAATGTTCAATAGTTAGACTTCACTTAGACATAGCTTTCCACCATATTTATTTAAACAACTGTATTAAATTTATATTGTTCCTTTAATGAGCATCATTCAGAGGAAAGAGCAATATAAATTAGTTTTTCTGAAGCTTACTTTATTAGGTGAGGGGTTCATGACTCCTGATCAAGGTGAGAACTGGTGTCACACGCTTTTGTGACACACATTCTGCAGTCCTGGAGAAAGGGTAAATATGTGCCCATACAAGGGGGGACCTTGGCTAAGTGTTCTAAAATGCTTCACAGCATGCCTAGGGAACGATCACATTCTCCGTTGTTTATTCAAAACAAAGGATGAGAACAGGTAATGAAAATTAGTAAAGTAAATTGAATATGCCTTCAGAAAAGGAGCTTGAATCAGTAGAGGCAAAGCAGGTGCAAAATGAGTAGAAGTCTCTGACTTTGGCTCTAGGACAAATATTACTTTTGGAAGGACTCATACTCTATTTACTAGGAAAAGCAGAATCTGGTCACTAAAGTCTAGGATTGAAGTTACTAAATCTACTTTCCTAATAAATTTTCACAGTATTTTTGAGTTCTTATTTCCTGTCATGCAAGGACTTATATTATGGTTTTAGTGAGACTCATGAAACTCATTGTCATCTATTATGTTTAAAGGAACATTAACACTTAAAAGTGTGTTGTGTATGTATTGTTGTATTAAATTATATTTAAATGCAATATTAAAATGTCAGGAATTCTTGAGTATATATCTGTGTTTTATGAAAATCATAGAGTTCTGGGAGTAAATGCATCCACACAGATGGCCTATTAGCGGATTTCCCAGACTGTGTTCTCGGGGAGTATGGCGAAGTTCAGAGTCACTTAAGATAATAAACAACTAGATCTGAAGTTGTTCTGGTTACTCAATATTCTAAAGTATTTAATAATAAATATTTAGAACAGAACCCACATAATGCCATATTAATCACAATAGCACCCAGATAGAGACAGATTACTAATAGATTCAGTCTTCCTTCCTCCCTGAATCCTGATCACTAACCACCTGAATGCAGGTAGTTTTTGGCCTCATGTTAAAACACAAATCATTCTCATCATTTGGATAAACCTAGAAAATTCTAAAGCACATTTTCCAAGGAATCAAAAGGAACACATCCCAGTGCATCAGAAAATTATATCCAAGGTTTTCAAATTATTTTTTATCACTAGACTGTTTTCATAGTTAGAACTTTTCTCTGAATAAAATATCAGAGAGAAGCCCAAAAGATAAAAGAGAGGGGTAAAAAAAAATATATTGAAACAAGAGTGGGTGTTCCAGAACTACTTGATTTCTTTACCTCTGCTTCTCCTTACCTCTGAATCCATTCCTCATTCCCCCAAACCCTACAGATCTGACAAACATTAATATTTCCTGGAAGCCTGTGATTCTTTGGCTTCTCAGTTCTTTGTTTTGAAGCCCATGTGGAAACATTAACTTAAACAGAGACAGAGAGCGAAACCTAGAAGTGGGAATTGCCAGAACTATGCTGTGCTAGCCAGAAATTGAAAAGTGATTGCTGTGCGAGAGAGATCATTTATTACCTACTTAGGTTTCCCAGTGTCAGGTGTTGCCCTGTACATGTTCACTTCACCATTGTGCAAAGCTCCCTCTACATGATTTCAAAGTATCATACCCTGTAAATGCTGTTGGAAGCCCAAGAGAGGTACCTATAAATGAAAACAGGGAGAAAGGCAGTCATAAAGAGAGTAATGGAAATTCATTTGAGGGTAGCTATTATGTCACAACAAATAGTTAATATTTTATTTAAAAAAATCTCTAGATGCATTTCAAACATTTCTCTATATCTTAGGTATATATCTTTGCCTCCTATGTTTGTTTCTTTCTTTTAGTTTAACATACCTTATTGATAAGCAACATGTCTGAATTGATAATGCTTTTTTTTTGGAAGATTTTATTTATTTGAGAGAAAGGGGGTGGAGGGACCACGAGCCAGGGGGAGTGGCAGGCAGAGGGAGAAGCACACTTCCCATTGAGCAGGCAGCAGGACTTGAGGCCTTGATCCCAGGACCCTGGGATCATGACCTGAGCTGAAGGCAGATGCCCAACCAACTGAGCCCCCCAGCTGTCCCTGAATTGATACTGTTTTGAGACAGGTTGAATAAAGAAGAGAAATACTAAACATGGTCAAATAACACATAGCCTACCCACATTTCATATTTTCTGATACTTTGTACATATGAAATATTTCAAAACTACATGTCTCACCATATACTGTACTGGATTCCTTACAGTTTCTGACTTGACCTGTAGAATTTTACTTGTGCCTCCCATGTTTTATTCATGCTTATACTTGTCCACATTTAAAGTTAAACTGGCTTCATGTTTGAATGGAAAATAGCCCCATGAGCAAAAACAAACTGGATGTCCACTGGGTGAGCAGCTGTCCCCGCCTACTCACCTGTCCCTAATTTCTGTTGGCTCCCCTCTCTACTTGGCTAAAGGAATTTTCCTGGGCTTTTTCTTATTGTCAGAACAAGATTACTATAATATAAATACTTAATATTTGAATGTGTAGAATTTTTTTCTATTACTGCTTCTCCCTGGTTTGAGGATGTTTGAGGCATCTGACATTGTACTTTGATTGGTCTTCCTGTGGTCTGTTCCTTTTTGTTACACACTGCATCTGCTACTGGGGTGCAACTTCTATAGGCCCATTTGCCACTAGGATTGTTATTCAAATTCCCAGGCCTTTCAGGCATGTTTGTGATTTCAGTCATTGATTTCAATGGTAAAACATCTCTATTTTTGGTTTTGTTGGCTCTGTTGTCTGTCCTGGGTAAAGGAACACAATTATCAAACCCGAAGAAGGTTAGCCTTGAGCACAAAATTGGCTTTATATTCTAAGCAACTTTCTTAATGTTTTCTGACTGAGCCCCACTCCCCATCTACCTTGTTTACAGCAATTTGACTGAAGACGTTGCCTGTGGGAGGTATAGCTCCTGGTCATGGTGCAAAGAGCAATGCTGTTCCCTGCTGAATTGTTTTGGTTTTTGCTTATTTTCTGTTTCTCTTTGTGACCCTGGGATCTACCATCATGCCAATGTGAATAGGGTCCCAATAAATATTTATTTTATTTTATTTTATTTTATTATGTTAATCACCACACATGCATCATTAGTTTGTGATGTAGTGTTCCATGATTCATTGTTTGCATATAACACCCAGTGTTCCATTCAATATGTGCCCTCTTTAATACCCATCACCAATAAATATTTCAAAAAAAATAATAGATTGATGAAAATAATTTTGGAGCTGCATTCTGTGCATTTTATGTATTCATTTTACAGAGAGAGTGTGCACAAATGGGGGGAGGGACAGGGGGAGAGAAAGAGAGAAAAACTCAAGCAGACTCCTTGTTGAGCACAAAGCCCACTGCAGAGTTCAATCTTATGACCCTGAGATCATGACCTGAGCCAAAATCAAGAGTTGGTCACTGAACCGACTGAGCCACCCAGATGCCTCTGAATTTTATGCGTTGTAGACATTCATTTATGTAGCCAGTCTTTTTTCAACTATGAGAGAATGTCTACAATGCGTGTATATATATTCCTCTAATTACTCTCCTTTCTATTTCCTACCTAGTATGTGTAGATTTCTGGTAGCTCTTGGTATTGCTTTCCATAATGGACCAATTAATGTAGGTTGCTGTAATCTTGATAATTCCATTCCGTCTCCCTCTATTCTGGAAAATTCAACGAAGAGAAGATTGGATAATTCTGGCTGGTTGAAGACTATTGGCAGCCTCTCAGGGCTCAAAGTATATTCATGTATCTGTGTCTGGCTGTGAAGAAGATTCACAGAATCCTTAGGGTACTGTCAGATACCTTTGGTGATAAAGGAAACAACAAAAAGTTCTAAAGAAATCTCATAAATTATCACTTAAATGTTGGGCACTGTGTCAAAGCTGCAGAGCCGAATTGGAGAAATCCTGGAGTATGGCAACTAAAATGAGGGAGGGATACAATGCCCTCTTGGGAGAATGGACCTAGTTGATGCACTGTCTGCTTCCTCTCAGTCCCGCCCAGTTTTCCAACTTTAGCTGCTTTCATTGCTTTTAGGCTGGAATATTCCTGGGGATCACTCATACCATTCCCATGCATATAAAGCCTCTGTTGCGGTCAGTACCTTATTTCCTGCCATCCCTGACAGTGTCTCCTGATGCTGCACATAAGCACCTGTCTTTAGCATAGCCTTTTTTTTCCCCCCACAGAGGTAGAGCTGTAGCAGTTAGAGGGCCTGATTCAACCCAGCTGGACCCATGGAGTCTCTGGTTTCTTAGACTCTGCTCAGAGATACTGGTTGTGCCAAGCAGAAGTACAAGGGATTACAGGTTCACTAAGCAAACTTTGATCAATGAAACAGGATCAGGGATGACTTTGTGGGAGGGAGAAGTATGCACTGAGAGGACCCTGCACACAGAGGAGACCCACATTTCATTTGCTTTGCATTAAGTTTCATTCTTTGTGTGCTGAAGTTCTATAGGTTTTTTCAAAAATACAGTGTCATGTACCTATTAGAATATCATGCAGAGGAGTTTCAGCACTCAACAATATTCCCTGTGCTTGGCCTTTTTAGCCCTCCTCCCTTCCTTCTAAACTCCTGGAAACTGCTTTTTGTTTTGTTTTGTTTTTAATCATCTCTATAATTTTGCCTTTTCCCAAATGTCATGTAACAGGAATCATACAGTGTGTAGCCTTTTCAGCTTGGCTTCTTTCACTTAACAATATGCATTTAAGAGTCATTATATTTTTTTTGTGGTTTCTTTGGTACTTTCTTTTTATCTGAATAATATACCATTCCGTAGAGGTACCACAGTTTGTTTATTCACTTACCTACTGAAGGAAATTATGAAGAAAGCCTCTATAAATCTTCCTGTGAAGGTTTAATATGTTCTTGAATCAATTGGCTGAATATCTAGTAATGCAACTGCTGTATCACACGGTAAGAATATAGATAGTCTTGTAAAAACCTATAAAACTCTTACCATTTTGCATTCCTGCCAGCAATGAAGGAGAGCTCCTGTTGCTCCACACCCTTGCCAGCAAATGGTATTGTGAGTTTTAAAATTTTTTTTTAAATATTTAACTTTTATAGTATCTTTTTTAAAATTAGTAACCAAGGCATTAACATACTTTAAAAATATACTCTTATAGTAAGTAGAGACATTTTTTTTCCAAAACAAGAAAGTTTGTTCACACAATATCAAGCAGATATACGTCATGAATGGTATTTAGTGGGGGACATAGACATTAAAGAATTAATAACAAAAATAAAGTAGTTATAAATTCAAAATGAATTAAAGACCTATATGTGAGACTTGAAACCCTAAAAATCCTAGAGGAGAACACGGGCAGTAACCTCTTTGACATTGGCCGTAGCAACTTCTTTCTAGGTATGTCTCCTGAGGTAAGGGAAACAAAAGCAAAAATAAACCATTGGGAACTCATTAAATTAAAAAGTTCTGCACAGTGAGGGAAGCAGTCAACAAAAGTAAAAGGCAGCCTATGGAATGGGAGAGGATATTTGCAAATGACATACCTGATAAAGGGTTAGTATCCAAAATACATAAAGAACTTATAAAACTCAACACTCAAAAAACCAAATAATCCAAATGAAAAATAGACAGAAGAACAGACATTTACCAAAGAAGACATACAGGTGACCAACAGACACATGAGAAGATGTTCAACATCACTGATCATCAGGGAAATACAAATCAAAACTACAATGAGATATTTCCTCACACGTGTCAGAGTGGCTAAAATCAACAACACAAAAAACAAGAGGTGTTGGCAAGGATGTGAAAGGGGAAACCCTCCTACACTGATGTTTGGAATGCAAGCTGGTGCAGCCACTCTGGAAAATAGTATGGAGGTTCGTCAAAAAGTTAAAAATAGAACTACCCTATGACCTAGCAATTGCACTACCAGGTATTTACCCAAAGAATACAAAAATACTAATTCAAAGGGATACAGGCACTCCAATGTTTATAGCAGCATTATCTATAATAGCCAAAGTATGGAAACACCACAAGTGTCCATCCACTGACTAATGGGTAAAGAGGAAATGGTATACATATACACATATAATAGGATATACTCAGCCATAAAAATAATGAAATTTTGCCATTTGCAATGACATGGCTGGAGCTGGAGAGTATTATGCTAAAGGAAATAAGTCAGAGAGAGAAAAATACCATGTGATTTCACTCAAATGTGTAATTTGAACAAATGAGTAAAGGGAAAGTGAAGTGGAGGCAAACCAATAAACAGACTCTTTTTTTTTTTTAATGTTATGTTAGTCACCATACAGTACATCATTAGTTTTTGATGTGGTATACCATGAGAAACAGACTCTTAATGTTAGAGAGCAAACTGATGGTTACCAGAGGGAAGGTGTGTTGGGGGATGGGTTAAATAGGATTAAGGAGGGCACTTGTGATGAGCAGTGGCTGTTGTATTCAAGTGTTGAATTACTAAATCATACAGCCGAAACTAATAATATACTGTATGTTAATTAACTGGAATGTAAATAAAAACTTAAAAAAAGAAATGAAAAAATAATAAATCTATGTATCTTAAACAGAAAAAAAGGTAGTTATAATTAGTTGGAAGTTCTATGAAGGAAAGACTATGCCAAATGAGATTTCTTCTTCTTTCCCTTCCCCTTCTTGCCTCTCCTCCCTCTTGTTTTCCTCCTCCTCCCTCTCCCCCTCCAGCCCCTCAACTGAGAACTGTAAAGACATTTTAGGGGGTTGCCTAACATTAAATTTTGGAATGAACAAATTGGAAAATGCAATTAAAAACAACACAAATTAATGCATAAATGAACAGATACAATATGAAGCCTCTTCATCAACTCATAGCATATATACCTAGTCAGTACTTACTCAAAAACTTCCTCCACCTCTCAGAGAAATTTAGTCATATGATTGGAAATTTCTTACTCTTGAAATACCAGTTATTCATAACATCTTCAACCATCCGTTCTTCCTGTCTTTTCACCCATTTTCTGATGATTATTTTTGTTCTTCCTATCTTGATCTATTTTTGCTTTATTCTTAAATCTCATCTTTCTTCAATGCTGTTAACTCTGTATGTACTAATTCTTTACAGGAATGTCCTTTATTCTAGTAAAAGCCTTCTTATCATATAAGAACCAAACACAAATCCCACCACCTTCCACAAATTTTGCAGGCGCCCCAATCCTAATTAATTCTTATTTTTTTCCTATACATACATGATGACATTTTAGATTATTTTTGTCTGTTTTCCCTACCAAATTCTAAACTCCCAAAGAGAAAGGATTGGATTTACTCTATTACTAATACTTGTTCAACCCTACTCATTTCCTCCAGCCTGTCAGAACCAGGGGTCTCCAGTCTCTGTTGGTGGAAACTGCCCTGGGCATGATTTCCAATTAACTAACTCTGGCTCAGATTCCATGTCCCTATACATCTTCCAATCTCCAAACTCATTTTTCTATACCTTGCACCCCTCAGATACTGCATCTGGCTGTTTGGACTTGATCTTTGTGTTTGATTTTCCTAATGGACTTTAACATAAATGTGACCCCTGGTTCTTTTAATTATCTTGATGCAATTCCAGCCTTCTTGCCTTTGCACAAACTAAAGCTCCAGGAACAACCATTTGGCTAACATTTCATTTTCATTGTTCCTCCATAAATAGGCAGAGAGGGAGGCTCAGGAGAGTTCAGAAGGTGCTACTTGCACACTGTACATTCTCATTATTTTGTTAATCGAATTGAGTTTAACTGGTATTTACAACATTCATTGATTTAACAAGTTAACATTTTGAGTATTTAAGGAAGAAAATAACACTAGTACAATAGATAATGGTTAACCGGTTTTTAATTTCTTTCTAAACTACTATGATTGCTAGTATGAGTATAAAAAATGCTTAAAGGTGAAAAATGCAAAATTCCATCTGTAAGACTTTTTAGTGATGGATAATAATTAGTGATTTATATATAAAAAATGAGAAGCTTTTGAATTTTATTACCTTTTAGTCTTTTAGAAGTCCAATTTGGATGTTTCCACTTACTATTTTTTGAGTAACACTGGAGGAAAAACAGCAGTTTGAGAAGAGGCCAGTTGGCCAAATGAAGAAACACAGTTCCATTGAAATGAATGTCATGACACAATACAAGAATTATTATACTATTTAAAAACCAAGCCAGATTTTCAAAATTACCCTACACCTGTGTGTCACAATGTATAATTCCTGAACTCAGTAGAGCAAAGGGGTAAAATTTGAATAAGAACATAAGATTTTTTTCTAAAGTTAGATCAAAATTAACAAACCCTTTATTTTAAAAAAGAATGACAATTACAAAGTGAGAATCCTGGTCTAAATTCTTATGTATTGAAGCAACGGAGAGAAATGAATATATAATAATAACCTGTCATTTGTATAGTATTTCACATCTTTTTTTTTTTTAATTTCAGTGCAGCATCCAGCTTTTGCTATATGGATGGCAGGTTCTATTTTTGCCAGTTGCATTTCCCCTAATTTATCTGTTGTTGTAATGGCAGATCAAGAATTGTCTCTTCGGGATTCAGTCAACTGATCCAGTATTTTTTTTCACTACATGGCCCAACTAAATTTATTAGTTTGGAGTATGAAGAATCTAAGGAATGAGTCCTCAGTTAAATAATTAATAATTAATGAAGATGAAATGAAGAGAAAGTATATAAAATATGGACAGGTGTTACTAAATGCAAATTATTTTATGATTATGTCTACCGATGACCCAATGTATTAGTGATAAAAATAGCCCCAACCATACAAGAAGCATTTTTCAAGAAAAAAAAAATTTGGAAAGTGTGTGTGTCTATGTGTCTGTGTCTGTGTACCAGACATCTCTTAAGAATGACTTCACATTCTCTTGGTGTCCACTATCTCTTTGGGTCCCTACTTATTCCAATTTATCACTCCTACAGAGGTCAGTTCTACTTTATGTAGACCCTGGTCACAAGTTCCTCATCTTATTTCTGCATCTCCTACCCTTCTGTTATTTTCTCCTTCCTGGAAAGTACCATGAATATTCTTTTTACCTTCTTGCTCTAATTCAAACCTGGAGTTCCCCTATGGACAATACTATCTCTCCAGGCTTCTCAAATATGGTGGCCTCTTGAACAACTCATGAACCACTAGACCTGGAGGTGGGCGTGTGTTCATGTTGCTTCTCTTTGCTAGTAAGCTTATTGAATTTTTCTCCTCTTTCTGTTCTCATAAGCTGCTGCTCCTTTGCAGTGCATTCCATCAGATATTTTCGCTCATATACAGGATGACATCATCTTCATCTACAAAAACATGGATGCTCTTGCTCATTTCCTAAAGATGTTTAGCATCTGTCCAACGGTGTTTTTCCACACTACTTATGCAGTTACTATGCTTCAGCATTTATGTAGAAAATTCAAAACCCTGAGCTTTCAGTTTTATACCTCTTCCCTTTCAGCTGTTTGTCCCTTCTTATACAACCATCCATTCCTGTTAATTTCCCAAACTATATTATTGCTTGTTACAGAACTATCTCCAAAGTCTGTTTTTTGACTCTATATGCTATCTTTACAGTTTCCTTACTTTATTATTCCACATCATTGTTTACTGAGGACTTCTAATCCACCAATGGTTTATCGTTATCACCCTCTATAAACAGTTATCATACTCTTCGTATATAACTTGGATTCCATAGTGCATCAGTATAATTACTATCATACATTTTTTTTTGGCCTTTCTTTCCTTTTCTAATACTTACTTGGAAAAACCTTAACCAAGGTTAAAACATATTTCTATCTGCTTGCCCAAGTAGCAGAAGAGACTAAAGGAAAACATACAATTATGCTGATAGTCCGCTTTTAATTTTTGTTCCCAAACTTCAGTCAGATCATGACTACTACTTGTTAGTAATTATTTGTCTTAGTTGGCTATTTATTTCTTCATTCTCTTCAAAATTTTCAGCAAACCTCCCCTGTCCATCACTTGTATCTAATGATCTTGCTTTTACTTTACTATAATAGAAACAATAAGAAGGAAATTACTTTGTCTGTTTATGAGAAAAACTACCAAACTACCTGCATTCTTACCCATATTTCTCCTGTTACTGTGAGTGGAATGTATATGCTTCTATCTTAGCCAAAAACTCTTTACTTTAGTATTGGATTCCATCTTTCTTCATCCCACTTAAGGACTTTCCTCCTGAAATTGAGTCTTATCTATCCAAGTTTCATCAATTTATTTCTGTCTGTTCTATTTCTTTATTTCCATCAGAATACAACATGGCTATGTCTTAAAATTAAAAATAAAATCCTTCCTTTAATTCCACTTACCCTCTAGGGCAGTCTGAAATTTCTGTTTTCCTCAATGTCAGACTGCTCAAAGTAGCTGTAAATATTCCATTCACATCTTAGTCATTCCTGAAACTGTTATTCACTTATTCACTACTGAAACACCATTCCATGGAATCCCTTCTTAGTGAGGAGATCAGTGATTGTCTATTATATGTTTCTGCCCCTTTACTCTCCATTTAAAATATCCTCCTTCACATCCCATTAATTCAATACCATTTATATTGCTTTTAAAAGTTGTTTAAACAATATACTTTGGAGCTCCAAAGGTTAAAAAAAATGGCTATGGTTGCTGTATTATTTAACATTTTGAAAAAAAAATTAAAATGTTCCCAGCTCAGATTTAAATATCTTTTTCATGGAATTTATGAATCATTTTTTTCATTGCAGTTATTTATTCTCATGAGGTTCTAAATTTTTACCAATATTTTAAAATTATGATTGTTCATTTTTAGCAAAACAAAGAACAATTTGATATTCAAGTGGATACTTTGTGACATTAATTTCTCTGAGGATGATCAATGCCTTTCATAAAGTGATGAAGTTCTAGAGTATGCTTAGAAAATATTTGCAGGTTGGGGTGCAGTGGCTCAGTCAGTTAAGTGACCGACTCTTGATTTTGGCTCGGGTCATTATCTCAGGGTTGTGAGATTGAGCCCCAACTCAAGCTCCATGCTTGGTGCCAAGTCTGCTTGAGATTCTTTCCCTCTGCTCCTCCCATGCTTGTGCTCTCTCTGTCTCTTAAATAAATAAATAAAATCTTAAGGAAATATTTGCACACTGTGTTAAAAGTTGTATCTCTAAACTTAGACTGGCAGAGGTAGGATGCCATCATTCACCAGCTGTGAGACCTTTGACAGTTTCTTAAACCCTCAGTCTTAGTTCTCACATAGATAATAGTGTTATGGAAAGAATAAATGGATGATACATGTGAAGTGCTTAATATAATATATATCAAGTAATAAGCAAATAATGTTAGTAAATGATTTTTTTAAAGATTTTATTTATTTGACAGAGAGAGACACAGCGAGAGAGGGAACACAAGCAGAGGGGGTGGGAGAGGGAGAAGCCGACTTCCCACGGAGCAGGGAGCCCCATGTGGGGCTCGATCCCAGATCATGACCCAAGCTGAAGGCAGACACTTAACGACTGAGCCACCCAGGTGCCCCAGTAAATGAATTTAAATGCTAAATCTTTATTTCACTTTAAAGTTTATAAATAATTTTTTCAAAGTGCTATATTTAACATTTTATTTAATTTTTGCACTAGCCGTGTTAGGAGATGATATTCTCTGGCTCATTTTATAGCTGATAAAAAATAAGAAACATCAAATTGTATAAAGTCATTTCTGTATAAACTCAGAATGTAATTGTTTCATAGAATTCATAGGCTTAGATCATTTACCACACTTCTTTTGTATGAAATGAGTTCTCTGGTCAAAAACAATGCTGAATAATGATGTTCAAGAAGGCATTTTATAAGTTCATGAATGGTAATCTGACAAAAGCACCATATTCAGGGATAAATTGATATAGATAAATTGGTATATATAGCAAGTATCTACTCCATAAAGAACCAAATGCTGCCCCTTCCATAATGGCAGCAATTCAATGTAAACAATTTGTTATGAGGCAGCTGGCTGATCACACCAGGAAATGAAGCTGTATTAGCAGTGGTTGTATCTAGTTCAGCCTGGGAGAGTGGAAGTCCACGTTGCTTAGCCCATGCATACCTTCCTTCACTGCCACCATGACCATTTTGTTCACCAACCTATGGTTGGGGAAAGGGACTGACTGATACCAAAAGAATGGGTCATCCTATCCTTATTAAAATATTCCCCTGCTGAGGTCACTTGTTGGAAATCATTCACAGATCTTCACATTCTTTGCCAGTCTGGATTGGACTACCCACATTCCTTTTTCCTATACTTCCTTGTCACCAATATTCCTGTCATACTTCTTCAGATTCCTAATCATTCAGCCAAGTCATTAGCCTCAGCACACAAACCAGTCAGATCATAAATCATCTCTTCTTCCAGGCAAAGTGAACAACCAGGTAGGTATACTGATCCAAATTCTGCCCATAGGTTGTATTTTACTTCATGATTGTCTTTAGGACTGTCCTGGAGTGAAGCTATAGTGCCCCATCTGTCCACCTGTAAGTGGTGCCTGTAATATCACAGAGCTGCATCTGTAAACCAAGTCTGAATTTTTCATCCTAAGCCAACTAGTCAAAGGGAACTCCTCCTAAGACCATAGATGCAGGCTGGGAGAGAGAAGGCAGGGTAGCAGGATGGGGACCATGTGCATTCGGACCCACTTCATTATGCTATCTCAAAGCTATGTCCTTGGAACAACTCCCATTGTGGGAATGGTGGAAAGTACACTCCAAGAACAGGGGAAGGGGTGAGGAGCTTCCAATAGCCCGGATCCAGCTTGTAGGCAGGTCAGCTAGCCCTCATGTGCTCTCAATCATGTCCTTGAACAACCAGAGACACTCTAAGACCATGCCAGAATGTTTGTGTTAATTTTTGCATCTAGTTACTGTGTGACATTTACACAGCAGAAATGAATATTTAATATATTTCAGAAGAGAAACAATTTTGAGTAAGTATGAATACTGAATATTCCAGGCATAAAGTATAGTATCTTTACAAAAAAGTATAAAAATAAAAAAGAGAAATGATCTTAAGTTGGTATTGTTAGTAAATCTAAGAATTGACATTCTTGGAATCATCATCCTAGATTTTAATCTAAATTAAATTCTAATCTAAGTTAATTTGCCTCTAGAGCATGTTTGATCAGAAGTTATTTTGTGAGCAATGGGGAAAGATTTGAATATGTTATGGATGTTTCTGATTTTGTATTTGAAAATTAAATTATCCATAACAGTTATTTGGTAGCTTTCATTCATTCATCCATTCAACAAGTATGTGTTGAATACCCACCAGGTATACTAGTTTCTCCATTAACCACAGGTGTTCAAACATGAATAAGATATAAATCATTGCCTTTATGGAGTTTGCAAACTAGTGATTTTAACTAAGTATTTACAGAGGAAGGCCAGCATGACATGTCTAGTGCAAAATTCAGCTGTTAACTGTGTTTTGCAGTCTTCACCTTCCTAGATTGAGGAGGTCAGTCAGAACAAAGAATAGTAAGACTCATGTCATATGTTTTCTGCTCTTAGGATTACAATCTAGATTAATTTTTATTCATTGTGTCAAATGAACAAACAATGAATCATGGAACATTGCACCAAAAACTAATGATGTAATATGTGGTGATTAACATAACAATAAAAAAATTTTAAAAAAATAAAATAAAATGAATATTTTCAATTATCTTCTAAACATATGTGTTTTTTTAAAGATTTTATTTATTTTTTGAGAGAGAGAATGAGAGAGAGAGCACGAGAGGGAAGAGGGTCAGAGGGAGAAGCAGACTCCCTGCCTAGCAGGGAGCCCGATGTGGGACTCGATCCCGGGACTCCAGGATCATGACCTGAGCCGAAGGCAGTCGCTCAACCAACTGAGCCACCCAGGCGCCCTAAACATATGTTTTTATGTCACAAACTCAAACTTGTCTTACCTGCTCTACTGAATTAAGGGGCAATAGCTATGTACAATTAAAATTAAAGACAGACTGATTTAAGTCAGCTATTAATAACATCAACAACATCAATAAGGGTATGCATAGCTCCAGTTGATTTAAATTGTTTCTCTTTGAGAAGAGGAATAGAGAATTGGCTATAACTAACAGGTCATAAATCAAATGGATGTTCTTTTCTATTTGAAAACCTGAGAAAGGTATAGTCACAGCAAGTACTCTCTTTTTTTCTTTTTATACCAGTGTCTTTTAAAGGTGTATTATTTCAATCAAGCTTCTTGCACACTCTTGTAGAAGATTTGTAAGCCATTTTGATGGCTCGTGTTGATAAACACAGCAAGATTCTGCACACATCACAGAAGTGTTATGCCTGGTCATTTGGGGCAAGCGCATTAGCAAGGTAGTATGACAGGCTCGGAGTGATGAAGCAGCCACCTGCTCACTCTTTCAGTAGATGAAGCAAAGTGGCTAGAGCTTCTATAGGAGAAAGGTGCAATGACAAGATAATAAGACTAAATTGGGCTTAGATGGAATGGTGCAATTACATTACAAACAGCTTGCTTTTCATTGCCAATAAGCCATGCTGGGTTAGAGTATTTTCTAGATAGGCAGCTTATTTTTCTGTTACTGCTCTTGTTTTCAGATTTTACCATTTCAGTATTTTCTGTTTTCACTTGTCTTGCCATACATCATAAATACACATTTCTTTAAAAGCTCACAGGTTTATGGGACTTTTTATCAAAAACATTAAGGGTTTTTTTTTTAATATTACATATTAGACTGTGACTTTTCAGGGGACAAAGTCTCTCTGATGTCAAACAAGCTGCATTATATGTAGCTGTTTGGTGATGGTAAGGAGGCCAAGATTTTATTCTAAAAATTACTTTTATTCTCATTTTTGTTTGATTGGAATCAACATTGTAGGACAAAGGAAAAAGAATGCTTTGTAAATTGTTATTAATTTTGAAACAGTGAGTTCTTGGCATAGGTTGCTCTAGAATGCCGGATCAATCAGTATTATTCAGTTTATTCACAAAAGCAATTTGAAATAGCTTGGCAAATCACTTACTCTGCTGTCTTTGGTTAATTAGCTGCAAACGATATTGAAAAAGCCTCATTTTTAATGTAGAATTATGAGGCGAAAACTATTCTTGAGATGAGATCAGTGATACAAATTACTATTAGAAGTTTGTCCTTCAATAAATTAGTATATTATGACAGGACAATAAAAAAAATGAAACACAGGATTTCCAAATTTTGCTACATCATTTAACCTCCTAGTATTACTAGATTACATGGAGTCAGAGAAGCCATGGAGGTGACTAAGTGTGGCCCAATTTGTCCAGACCCAGCCAGTCTAGAACAGGCCATGGAGAGCCTGAAGGAAAGAGTGATAGTCATGCTGAGCAAAGCAGAAAATCACAACCAAAAGTTTTTGTTGGTTTTAGAACAAAACCACAGATCCTACTGGCCTGGGATGTAGGAGTCTGGATCAACTATTCATCTATTTTATCAATTTGAGAAATTTAATTATTTTTCTTGAACCTTAGTTATGTCATCTGTAAAATAAAGAAGTTAACCCCATTCCATTGTTACATTCTAATTACGCTTAGCCCAAGGATTAAGGTGTGCTGCCTATAGGCATAGGCATGGGATTATCTCTGACAGAAATTTATAAATTTAATCATGTCTTACTCTT
The DNA here is from genome assembly GCF_003265705.2 of Callorhinus ursinus. Taxonomy (NCBI): domain Eukaryota; kingdom Metazoa; phylum Chordata; class Mammalia; order Carnivora; family Otariidae; genus Callorhinus; species Callorhinus ursinus. The sequence goes on from NW_027397067.1 coordinate 3,341,528, forward strand.
ATAGTGTGTTCATTTGCTTTATTTATTTACCATATTAACAAAAGAGCTAAATTTGTACTATGTCTCAAATACCTATAAGCAGGTAAAATGAGCAATGAATGCAGAATTTATTAATCTATTTTAAAACAGTCATTTTTAATATTTAAAAAAATACTAAAACATCAGTTTTAATTAGGAGACTTTCCCCAATGGTTTCAATTTATTTTTTGTCATTTGAAAGCTTTTTTTTTCTCAAATACAAATTCTATTAGGACAATGACATTATTTTAAGTACTTTGTTAAAGTCTTTGAATACTCTATCTTCCTATTTTAATATAAAGATCAAAATTCCTTGGTTAAAACATACATGAGTATAATTTTAAAAAGGCAACTGTTCCAATTTCAGTGCTGTTGGAGTTTAGAAAGGGATAGTTATCCTTTTTCTAAGCTACAGCATAAAATCCTAAGTTTCTGTGAGTTGAATATGTAAGATAAAAATTTAATGTCTTTAGTAACAAAAATATATGAATTATTATAATTGAGTATCTTTTATGAATGCAGTCTACTAGTTGCTTTCCATATATCATTTGATCATCTCAAGATGAACAAGATGGCACAAGTGAAAGTCTGAGAAAAGATTACATAGCCTTTTGGAATATAGACCACAGTTCAATAAATGAGCAAGATCTGTTTTCAAATGAACTTTATGCATTTTATGTTTAATTAAATATAGAAATGGCTTAAGAGAATTATAAAGCATAACAAAGCATATTACCTTAAAACCACTAGAAACTTTATTTTCCACTTTTGTCCTAATTAAATATGGTTGCAATTTCTTAATTACATATGGTTACAAGTTAGACTATTATCTAACTTCTATCAAGTTCGAAGAAATACCCATTGTTTACACTGAGATGGGACAAGTATCACACCATAAACCAAAATATGTTCTCTCAGCAAAGAAAGAGTACCGAAAACCAACTTGCTGCTTTAAATTTTGACAATCTATTTAGTTAAAGTCTATTTTTGGAGAATCACCTTATTATAATCTACTTTGCCTCTTGCCTTTAAAATTGTTCATTGAATACCTGTTACTGTTAAATTTGTTGCTTGAATTTAGGCGATGAGCCAAAAGATGTGCTATAGACTATTCTCCATGAGATTGAAAAGAAAATGTTGTTTTCAGTCTGAAAAATTTTAATAATGAAAATCTTGCTGTTGACTTTAAAATAGTATTTATTTCTAAAATGTGGGTCAGATTTCAATGTGATAAGTCCTTCAAGAAATATCTATGAAAGATGGTGTACCAAAGCAAGCAAATTTTAGTTTAGACTTTAGAAAAAAATGGATTCAGCATGCCAAGACATAAAGAAATGTATGTCTTTTTGAATCTTTGGTTTGAGTTTCTTTATTATTTTAGATAACTTTCTTAATAACAGTAAGTTTCTGTTGCTATCACGGCAGTAAAATTTTGTCCCTACTTTTATTTTAGGACTCTGTTTTAGTTATCCATTGCTGTATAACAAATTCCCACAAACTTAATGGCTTAAAACAGCACTAATATAAGATTTATCTCAAGGTTTCAGTGGGTGGGAAATCTGACACGGCTTGGCTGGGCCCTCTGCCTCAGGGCTGTCACAAGCCTTTAGTCTCAGGCTAGTGTCTTGTCTAAAGCTCTCAAAGTTGTTCCTGAGCCCATTTGTTTCTAAGTTACTCACTCATGAACTCTCTCTTTGAACCAATTAGATACACTTAAGAAGGGATTAACTGATTTAAAACACTTAAAAGCATAAAAGTGAGAAGAAACACAAAAGGAATTCATTACACTGCAGATGACTGATGCTGGAAATATTTTGAGAGAACTTTGAGGTGCCCCCAAGATTATGGTCAACTGCATACATAGCAACTGTTTAAGGAAAACCACAAACAGCAAAATGTAAGAAATAATGCGGGAATGTTTATTGTGGGATAATTTGTTGCATTGTACAACTTCAAAAATGCTTTTAGCTTTAATAATTTTAGTTTTCGGACTGAGATTTTCCACTCGTCAGTCAGAAGGTAAGTCCATTTTCAAGTTCTTCAGAAAATGCATGTTCTAAAGCCATCATGAAGCCTTGACATTGTCATCCCTTCAGATCAACCAAGAGGATCCACTCCTATAAAATTATTTAAAAGGATTCTTCCAGGGTCTCTAATAATGATAATATTTTTAAGAGTTCAGGTCTACCAAGATCGCAGCTATAATTTCAACAACTTTTGCGGGGGCCAGGGGGTTGGCCTGTATTATCTCTACTTATTACAGCTAGTCATCCTTAGAGCCCTTGTGTGTGTGTGCACAATCTGAGATACTTTGTTGGCTGAAAATATTCTCCTTTTTAAGTGCATGTCACTATACTTTTGAATCCAAGTCTTCCCTCTCTTTTCTCAGTCTACCACATTTAAAAGAATAAAAATAACGGGGTAACATTGAAAGCTGAAGGGTAGAAGAAACTTTCACAGTGATAGTGTGATACCAAGGACCAATAAACTCAGTCATCTGAGAAAAGTAAAAGGACTTAGAGGGATGCATGATGGCAGTGCAGTGCCCTGGGCTGCTATGGCCTGATGAATGATGTTGTGGCCACCCATACATTCAGCAGGTCCAGATGGCAGCAAAAAGTCACGAGAGCACCACAGTGATGCCCTTCTCCTCTGAGATTTGGCATGCTTCAAGATTAACCTTCTGAATTGCCCTTGTGCATTCAGAATCTCTTGAATCTATTCCAGGTATTTTTCAGTTGTACTCTTAAAAAGTTTTAACTCCATAAAAACTTTGCTCCAAAATAGGGTCAGATCCTGCATATCAGGAAAATGGTCTAATCATTTTCTAAAATGTTTATAGATATTTGGTAAAATTTCACTACCTAATAGTGTGTTAACATTATGATCTTCTTCACTTCTGTTTTCTCTTTGACCTTTAGCAACCTACAGTGTCATTTAAAAGACTTCAAACAAACATCAAAGTAGAATAATGTGTTTCTGTGTGATACTAGGTCATGTCATTATTCAGGTCTAGGATGAGCCTTCTTTAGCATGAATCCTATAATTCTGTGTGTGTGTGTGTGTGTGTGTGTGTGTGTGTGTGTGTGTGTGTGTGTATCCATATCAGTGTCCTTAAATTTGTTTATATGGGATGGTAGGACAAGTAACAGGTGAGTGTGGTGTTAGCTCACTAGTCAAAATTAAGGACTAACTGGACAGAGTGGAAGAAGGGTTTTAATTTGCTACTGTTAAAAGATGAACTGAGGCATATTAAACATTTTAAGAGTTTACGTGAGCAAACATTGATTCCAGTAGGGCACTATCAAACAAGAAGTTGAGAGTGCTCCACCAAAGGACTTGGGGAAAGACTTTTATAGAAGAGGCAGAAGCAAATCAAGGAGACTATTTGATTGGCTCTAACTTAAGCAGTTGCCTTATTTGGGAAAACCTACTTGGGTGTTTGTGGATTAATTGTCCTTAGGTTTCAATTTCTTAAGCTTGAGGCATTACAAGCTTAGGCTTTGGTTTGCTTAAGTAAGCTACTAAGGCATTAAAACCATGTCTGTCTAATGGCCTCATTTTTAAATTAATTTAAAATTTCTCATTTTAGGGGTTTAATTTTCCTGTTCATGATTCTCTGGATAATAACTTTAGTGCAGAGAGACTATTGATCATTAATTCTTTTGAGCACATTGAGTATAGCTGTCATGAGAAAAATATTTAAATTATTCAAATAAAGTTATTTAAATAAAAGTCATTCACTGAAAGAATCTTAAGCACTGGGAAAATAAGAGGAAGAAAGAACAAAAAATAAATGTATAGATGCATACATTAATTTTAATAGGAAATTTTGCTTTAAAATAAAAATTTTCATAATGTTTTTATGAAAAGGTCACTTTTAGTTATTTTTTCTCCTATCTTATAATATTATTTTATATTATCATTATTGTAATATTATTTTTACTTAAGGATGGAGAATTGATTTAAAGACAATAAGAAATAGGTTGAGGCCAAAGAAAGAAAAATAAATTATACAGTTTCATACTGACTGCAAGTGGGAAAAAGCTACCCTTGCATAACAAAATAATGCAAATCAGAATTTTAAAAATAAATACCTTAGAGGATAAATGCTTCCATTGCCAAAGAACTTGCTGTAATGTTCCTTAAGTTTTCCTAAGGTGATACAGTGTGTTAATTTTAACTATTTGAACAAAACATATAAAACATGATTAATATTAGATGTCAATTAAAATTAATACCAATAAATTATACTATTGTTAATATTATATAAATACTAACAAAAATGAGAAGAAAACTATCATTTTCAGGAAACACTGTGTTCAAAGACCACCTCTGTTTTGTAAACATACCCATGGATTTGGAAAAATGTTTCCCTCTGGTGATAGTTTTAGGTTCTAAGGAGAACCTAATTCCATATATAAAATGGCAATTTTCCTAAGCTGGATATCTAAATCATGGCTTTGTTTTAAGATTGTATTCATGTAGTTCTCAGCTATTATAGAAATGGAAAACATCCAGGGACTCTTGATCTATGTTTGCATTTGAAGAAACAGAGCTCTCCTAATTGAGAACAAGCTCTTACATGTTGTTTGTTTAATTAAATGTTTAGTTGGCTGCTATATAAGTTACTCTGAGGTGAGTGAGAAAAAATACTTGCATCCTGAGTACTGTAGTATGTCTCTGTTTTAAAGGTATTATATTTTTTTTCCTAAGAAAGCTCTGAAGAACAAAATATCTCTGAACTTGAATAGGTTCCTCTCTAGAATATCAATCCAGAGCCTTCAGCTTTTTATGCAGCGATACTTTTACAATATAATCTTCAGGTTGAATTTTTTTTTCTTGAGAAAAGCCTTTTTTATTGACATATAATATTGTATAAGTGTAAGGTAAATACTGTGATGATTTAATACATTTATAGATTGCAGTATGATCACCACTGTAACATAAGCTAACACAGCCATTACACCACATAATTATTATTTTTTTCTTTTGTGAGATTTAAGACCTAGTATCTTATAACTTTGAAGTATATGATACGGTATTATTAACTATAAACACAACACCGTATGTTGGATCTCTGGAATTTATTCATCTTCTAACTGCAGGTTTGTATACTTTTATGAATATCTCCCCATTCCCACACACCCAGCCACTGGTAACCATTATTCCACTCCCAATTTCTATGAGTTTAGCTTTTTTTAGATTCCACATATAAGTGATAGCATACACAATTTGTCATTCTCTGACTTATCTCACTTAGCATAATGCCCTCATGGAGTATCCACATTGTTGCAAATGGCAGAATTTGTTTATTTCTCATTGCTGAATAATATTACATTGCATTTTTAAAATCATCTTCTTTAGCCATTCATCCATTGACGGACACTTGGATTGTTTCCATATCTCCATTATTGTGAATAATGTTTCAATAACCATAGGAGATCTTATTATCCTATTTACATTTCCTTTGGATATATACCCAGAAGTAGGATTGCTGGATCACATGGTATTTCCATTTTTTAAATTTCTTGAGGAAATTCATACTGTTTTCTGTAGTGGTTGCTCCAATTTACATTCCCACCAATAGTTCACAAGGATTCCCTTCTCTCCATATCCTTGCCAACATATATTATCTCTTGTCTTTTTGATGGTAGACATTCTAATAGGTATGATGAGGTAATATCTCATTGTGCTTTTTTATTTACATTTCTCTGATGACTAATGACTTTGAGCACATTTTCAAGTACCTGTTGGCCATTTCTATGTGCTTTAAAAAAAAGTCTCTTCAATTTCTTTGCCCAATTTTAATCTGATTGTTTTTTAAAAAATATTTTATTTATTTACTTGAGAAAGAGAGAGAAGTGAAAGCACAAGCAGGAGGGGAGGAGCAGAGGGAGAGGGAGAAGCAGGCTCCCTGAGGAGCAGGGAGGCCGATGCAGGACTCAATCCCAGGACCCTGGAATCACGACCAGAGCCAAAGGCAGACGCTTAACCGACTGAGTCACCCAGCCACCCCAATCAGATTGTGTTTGCTATTGAATTGTATACATCTTTTTTATATTTTGGATATTAAACCCATATCCAGTATATGGTTTGATACCATTTTCTCCCATTCCATAGGTTGTCTTTTCATTTTGTTGATTATTTCCTTTGTTGTGCAGAAGATTTTTAGTTCAAAGTGGTCCCACTTGGGGTGCCTGGGTGACTTAGTTGGTTAAGCCTCTGCCTTTGCCTCAGGTCGTGATCCTGGGGGTCCTGAGATGGAGCCCCGCATCGGGGTCCCTGCTCAGTGGGGAGCCTGCTTCTCCCTCTCCCTCTCCCCCTGTTTGTGCTCTTTCTCTCTCTCAAATAAATGAATAAAATCTTTAAACAAACAAACAAAACAAAACAAAAAACAAAATAGTCCCGATTGTTAATTTTTGCCTTTGTTTGTGTGTTTGGTGTCATATTCAAAAAAATTATTGCCAAAACCAATACCAAGGAGCATTTTCTCAATGTGTTCTTTTAGGAGGTTTGTGGTTACAGGCCTTATATTTAAGTCTTAAGTCCATTTCAAGTTAATTTGTGTGAGTGATGTAAGATAAGGATCCATTTTTTCTTTTCTACATGTAGTTATCCAGTTTCCCCAACACCACTTATGAAGAGACTATCCTTTTCCCATTGAATATTTTGGCTCCATTGTCAAATATTAGTTGCCAATATAAGTTGTTTTTATTTCCCCTTAGGCTTTTTATTCTGTTCTATTGATTTATTTGTCTATTTTTATGCCAGTGCCATACTGTTTTGATGGCTGCCTAGTTTCAAATCAGGAAGTGTGATGCTTCCAGCTTTCTTCTTCTTCAGGATTCCTTTAGCTATTTGGGGTCTTTTGTGGTTCTATAAAATTTTAGAATTGTTTTTTCTACTGCTTTGAAAAAAATGGCATTGGAATTTTCATAAGGATTGCATTGACTCTATAGATGGATTTGGCAAACAAGGACATTTTAACAATATTAATTTTTGTAATCCACAAACATGGGATATCTTTCCATTTGTTTATGTCCTCTTTAATCTTTTTCTATAAGGCTTGTAGTTTTCATTGTACAGATCTTTCAGTTTCTTGGTTAAGTTTATTTCTGAGGATTTTATTGGTTTTGGTACTATTGTAAAATGTAATGAATATTTCTTTTTCAGATATTTTATTGGTAGTGTATGGAAAACCAACTAATTTCTGTATGTTGATTTTATTTCCTGCAATTCACTGAAATCGTAGATTAGTTCCAATGTTTTGTTTTGGTTTTTGTTTTTTTTTTGTGAGTCTTTAAAATTTCCTATGTATAGCATCTTATTATCTGCTAATAAAGACAGTTTTATTCCTTCCCTTCTTATTTGGATGCCTTTTATTTCTTTATCTTGCCTGAGTGCTCTAGCTAGGAATTGTAGTACTATGTTGAATAAGAGCAATGTTAACATCTTCATCCTGTTCTTGACCCTGAAGGAAGAGCTTTCAGCCCTTCACCAGTGAGTATGATAGCCATGAATTTGTAAAAAATGGCCTTTATTATGTTGAGATACGTTCCTTCTATACCCGATTCGTTGAGGGTTTTTATCATGAAAGGATGTTGTATTTTATCAAGTGGTCTTCCTGAAGTTAGGTTCAAATCCAATATTTTTTTTAAAGATTTTATTGATTTATTTGAGAGAGAGAGAATGAGAGATAGAGAGCACGAGAGGGAAGAGGGTCCGGGGGAGAAGCAGACTCCCGGCTGAGCAGGGAGCCTGATGTGGAACTCAATCCCGGGACTCCAGGATCATGACCTGAGCCGAAGGCAGTCGCTTAACCAACTGAGCCACCCAGGCGCCCCAAATCCAATATTTTCTTGTTGATTTCTGTCTGGATGAGTTCCCCTTCTATTACTGTATTGTCTATTTCTCCCTTCAATTATGTTAGGATTTGCTTAATATATTTAGGTATTTCAATATATTTAGGTATATATATATTTATAATTATCATATCCTCTTGATGAGTTGAGCCTCTTATCACTCATTATATAATAACCTTCTTTGTCTTGTTACATTAAAGGCTATTTTGTCTGAAATTAATATAGCTACCCCAACTTTGTCTTTTGGTTTCTACTTGCATGGAGTGTCTTTTTCCATTCCTTCACTTTAAGCCTATGTGTGTCTTTAAAGTGGAATTTCTTTTAGCTGCATATGGTTGGATCTTGTTTATTTTTATCTATCCAGTGATTCTGTGCCTTTTGATTGTAGAATTCAATCAAACTACATTTAGAGTAATTACCGATATGGAAGGACTTAATGCCATCTTATTAATTATTTTAGGATGTTTTGTTGTTCAGTTCTTTTTTTTCCTCATACTGCCTACCTTTGTGATTTTGTGATTTTATACAACAATAATTGCAACTAACTGTAGATAAAATTGCCTTAAACTATTGAAGAGTAGGTATATATCTATATCTATATGGTTATTTGTATGCATGTGTTTTATATATACATATATATGCAAATATAAATACATAATGATCATTTTTGCTAAAGCAGGCTTTCTGCTAATTTCTGTTAAGAAAACAAACATTAGCATAGTAGAATCTTTCAAATAAGAGGATCTCTCTTTCTCTCTCTTTCTTTGCTACTTATAAATGCATGCATCAAGCATTTTCACATCTACTTGCCGGTATGTCCCCAAAACACTTTTCTCCTTCCTCTTTATCCTCTTCTACATTGAATGAAATAAAAAAAATAGCAGAAGACATTTTGATCCAAATTATCCAAAACAGATAATTGTTAGTTTCTTCAACAAGCCAGACTTGGAGTAAAGGAGGAGTGGAGTAGAGGTAGCTCAAATAGGAGGAAAGACGGCTTGAAGGCTGCTTCTAAAAAAGTTCTAAATTGAATGATTATTATGATTGTTACCTTTACCAGTCACGATAATGTTATCCTGTAACAGTTTTGCATTTTGGTTTTATAAATTATCTCATTAGACCAATAAGAACCCCATATCCTTGCCAATTCTATGAACATTGTATAGCTCAACAACTAGATATTTAGTTAGCTATAAAATGGCAAATCACATGCATGTCCTGGCCTTCTGACTACTGTTTCAGTGCCCTCTCCTTGACACTAAATCAAAAACTCCTGTGGGGGCACCTGTGTGGCTCAGTCGTTAAGCGTCTGCCTTCGGCTCAGGTCATGATCCCAGAGTCCTGGGATCGAGCCCCGCATTCAGGATCCCTGCTCAGTGGGAAGCCTGCTTTTCCCTCTCCCACTCCCCCTGCTTATGTTCCCTCTCTCCTTGTGTCTCTCTCTATCAAAAAAAAAAAAAAAAAACAACTCTTGTGAATATTGATCATCTTAGGTAAGGTGTTCCAAGATCTTGTAGAGGTGATTTAGAGGGAGAATTCCACCAAATACAGCAGTCTGAAATGATAAGGACATTAGGAAAAAGAGTAATTTTTGTTTTGAGCTCAAGGAACTCCTGAAATTAATTCTTGTTAAAAAACCTCCATATTTGCTAGAGTGGTAGGGGGTGGGAGGGATGGGGTGGCTGGGTGATGGACATTGGGGAGGGTATGTGCTATGGTGAGTGCTGTGAACTGTGTAAGACTGATGAATCACAGACCTGTACCTCTGAAACAAATAATACATTATATGTTAAAAAAAAAAAAAAGAAGATAATAGGAAGGGAAAACTGAAGGGGGGTAGATCAGAGAGGGAGATGAACCATGAAAGACTATGGACTCTGAGAAACAAACTAAGGGTTCTAGAGTGGAGGGGGGTGGGGAAGTGGGTAAGCCCAGTGATGCATATTAAGGAGGGCACATACTGCATGGAGCGCTGGGTGTTATATGCAAACAATGAATCATGGAACACTACATCAAAAACTAATGATGTATGGTGATTAATATAACAATAAAAAAATTAAAGATAAAAAACTAATGATATAATGTATGGTGACTAATATAACATAATAAAATTAATTAAAAAAACCTCCATATACTTAGATGGATATAGATCTGAGATCAAGTTATTGTTATTAATATTGTATCTCAAGATATAAGTGGACTAGACTCTTTTTTAAAATTAATGTTTTAATAAAATATTTTTATTAGTAAATTCTGAGTATTTAGGAAGAACCTGCTCACATTTCCTGTACATATATGTTAGATTAGAGATGGGTTTATTATGATTTACATTTATTATCATGCCTTCACTATTATGAATCTTTGAAATTTAATAATGTGCATTCCTCAAATCATTTTACTAAATTATTTTTCCATCTCTTCGAATACCATGGGATAAATATGAAAGATATATACTATTATTTGATTTACTTCAAATTGAAATTCAGTGTGTTTCATAATTTATAGACGCTTAGATATTTACTTTCAATAAGATAAAAAAAGATATATGTGCTATGCTTAGAACATAAATCATACTAAGTCAAAAGATTTTAATTCTGGGGCGCCTGGGTGGCTCAGTTGGTTAAGCGACTGCCTTCGGCTCAGGTCATGATCCCAGGGTCCTGGGATCGAGTCCCATATCAGGCTCCCTGCTCAGCAGGGAGTCTGCTTCTCCCTCTGACCCTCTTCCCTCTCATGCTATCTCTCATTCTCTCTCTCTCAAATAAATAAATAAAATCTTAAAAAAAATTTTAATTCTGAGAATTTTGATTCTTTGTATGAGAACATCTTCAGAATTTTTATCCAGGATCACATTTTCTTTGCCCTAAGGGTTGCTCATACATAATTAGATTTTGTATTGCCAGATTAATCTCCAGGATGGTGCATGAAACTATCACTGGGGGAATACAAATATTCTCTTTCATTATCTCCTATTATCTTTATTGTTTTATCTTCCACATTTAGGTTTTTAATACATGTGGTTTCAAACTTTGAATATGGAATTATGTGGGGATACAGTTTTAATTTTTTCCCTAATAGTGGAACATTTCCTAAAACCATCTCCTAAATAATCTATATCCCCCAATGATTTTAGTGCCATCTTTATTGCATATTTAGTTGCCACTTACAAATTGGTCCATCTGAAATCTCCCCATTGTGTTCCTTGGGTGATATAGCCCTACCAGTACCACCGTATTTATTTTTGTGGTTTTGTAGTATATCTGTTTACTTTTTAGAATGAGCCACCTAGCAGCACACACCACACAGCTCTGCAGTGAGCTCCCCTGTTTGCTGGCCAGTCCTTGTATCATTAACAGACTTTAGACTGTTAGAAATAAATAGTGCTGGGGAGGAGTAAGCTAGGAGGCAACAGTCTCCTACTTTTAATCTGCCAGCCGTGAAGGTGAGAAGGGGGAAATTAATGTACTTTGGTAGCTCCTTACACCTAAGAGCTTTTCAGTATCTTGAAAAGCATGCCATACTGTTGGCCTGAGCTTCTACTGATTATTTCTCTGGAGACAGGACAAACAATAGTTGTACTAGGCCACACGGAGCAAGTAGAACCTGAATTGAGAATCCTTCTCAACCCAATCTCCAGGCAGCTGTGAAGCCCACTCCTCAGGTCAAGTCTGCAGGGGTCTGCAGGTCCATGCCTCCCTCTTACTTCCATATTTTCATAAGGCAAATGTGAGTGCAGTCCTAGTGGACTTTTGTGACAGACATCAGATATTAAGGAAGTATTTATAACTGAAAAGACAGAATTATAGCCCGAAATAGTAACATCATCAGCAAAGTACAGTAAGGCATCCATTTCTGCTTTCATAAGCTAACTCTTCTTTAAACTAATGATGTGAAACTTTGTAAAACTTTGTTTTAGGTTGAGAAGATAGTAAAAACAGCTATTCAGCCTTTAATGTTGCAATTCAAGGAATCAAAAGTTCTTCTGTGATCAGTTACTTTCACTACAGCCCAAGTCTTTATGTTCTTGTATTTTCTGACATCGCAATCATGAGGAGGTTCAAACAGAGGATAAATAGTACAGTGGTTTATGAAGTGATTTCAAAGCAAAGCTATCCAAGTTAAAGCTTATTTCCAACACTTGCTTAATGTGACCCTGGAAAATTATTTTCATTTTTGATGAAAATTTCATATGAAATGCTTAATAAAGAAATTTATTGTTGAATATGGTGAGGATCATCTCAACTGGAAAGTTGGGATAAAAAGGAATTTAATCATGCTTAGGTTTGGAATGCTCTCTTTGGGGTGAAAGTAGGAAACATTTTCATTCAGTAGAAATTTGTGTTTTCTCCTTTTACTGTTAAAAAATCACTTTTATTTATTTAGTTAGATAAAACTGTTGAAACACAATGGATTAGAACCTAAATACTAATGTGCTCCTAAAAAAAAAACACAACAAAAAACAGGTCAGCTAATTAGGAGTTGAGCCAGCAATTCTGAGTAGCACAATTCTGAGTTGGCCCAAGAAAACTAAACCCCATTTGTGATTACAGATTCTGAGAAACTATTAAAATGATGAATGCAGGTCACCAGCTGTCTGCTGTAGTACATAGTTATCTATAAGATGTTCTTCAATCTGTGGTGAGTATAGGGGGCTGGTCTGCCCAACACTCATTCCAGTGTTCATCCCGTGTGCCTGTTATAATTATAGCAAATATAATATAGAGTTCCCAGACCCCTTGTTTGTGATTTAAATTTTATCAGTCCACTTACATTTATGGGGAGCTTTGAATCTGAACTGAATTACATGGATAAAGAAACAAGATCTGGAAACTATTGTTTTGCTTGGTGTGGATGTTAGCAAAAGACTGAATGAATAATAGGATGATAGACAATTAATCCAACTATTCTTTTTGGTTTGCTACTCTCCCAGTAAGTTGATTTTTCTTTTGAGGATCTGAATGACATACTTACCTTCATTTTTCCATATGGTTGTATTGGACAGGTATATAAGACACAATATTAACATTTCTTTCCTAGCACTTACTGCATGTACTAAGGGCTTTGTACATATTGACTCATTGAATCCTATACCACCTTGTGAATTAAGTCCCGTTAGTATTGCCACTTTACAGTGGGGAAGTTAGGTCACCAAAAATGAAAATATTTTGCCCAACGTCACAATGAGAAAGTCTTGGCAATGGGACTTCAACTCACGCAGGTTAGCTTTGGACTCCCTTTACTGTTAATCCTCTGCTAAAATATTTGAACCTCTTAATGGTTGTGATACCAGAAAATCCACAGTCATAACAACTTGGGCTGTAGAGAAAGTGAATGACTGTAGCAGAACACTTTGATCCCTGATTTGCAGTATTAGTGCATGAGGCTTGTTCCCCAGACTTGGACTAAAACTTGGGAAATATAGCAAGCTGAAACACGTCTTGTATGGTAAGATGAACAGCTTGAAATCTGGCCTGTTCTATTCAGGCATTTATTGAACAATATGCCTTCTAAACCAGGGACTCCCTTACTCAACTATTTAGTCCACTTGTGCTTACCAGAAGCACAATAGTAGCAAGTATTGAGAGCATTTGGGGAAGAAGAACTCAATTGACGAAAGACAATTTCAGAATGAATCAAGAGAATTGAAGACCAAAGGGGTCTCTGAGAAGGATGGGGGATGGTCCATGCCATGTTCAATATGCATTGTGTTGGGCGCCTGGGTGGCTCAGATGGTTAGGCGTCTGCCTTCAGCTCCGGTCGTGATCTCAGGGTCCTGGGATCAAGTTCCGCATCGGGCTCCCTGCTCCTTGGGAGCCTGCTTCTCCCTCTGCCTCTCTCTCGCTCTCTCTGTCTCTCATGAATAAATAAATAAAATCTTTTTAAAAAATGCATTGTGTTGATGGTATTTAAGTCAGCTGGGGCTAGAAAAAAACAAAACAAAGAAAACTGAAGTACAAGATGGTCACATTTGACTTAAGCAAATATGTCTACTTTATTCTTCCTGGTGGTTACTGTGGTGAACAGAGTACCCACATTATTATTTCCCCTGAGTAAAAAAAAAGGGCTCATATTTATAAGCGGCTTCATTATTTATTTGACTTTTCATTTTAAGCCTTAGAACTTTCTCTAGTACCAGGTGTTGCACTGAGGTATGCTGACTAGAACTTTTGAGGAAGAAAAGTAGATGGAAACAATATATCAATTCCTCAAGATAGAAACTAGAGGTTTAAAATAGTTACCATGTACTTTAAGGGCATAAAACCCAAGGTCAGAAAATAAATAATTGGGATTAAAGTTTTCTCATTTCTGTATCATTCCCAGAAATTTATGTGGTATTTTGTTATAACTAGGTGGCTGCAATTTCTTTTTCCCAAGAGAATTGAAAATAAATGGGTTGCAGTTGTGAGTAGAATGTAGAATGATTAGTCTAATTTTATGTTTTTGAATTAGGGAGAAAAATGAGTGTCATTCAGATTAGTGTTGGACATCTGTGATGTCCATTTTATCCTTTTTACTGTGATTTTTAAATAGGCTTTAATATTTAGAATGGTTTTAAATTTATAGAAATATTGGGAAGAGAGTATCGCATTCTCATGTATTCCCACACCCAATTATTAGTATATTAATATGATGAATTTGTTACAACTAATGAATCAATATTAATACATTATTTTAACCGAAGCCCGCTGCTGTGGACTATACTATGGAATATACTTTTCAGATTTATTTAATTTTTACATAGTGTTCTTTTTTTTGATTCAGGATCTCATCAAGTGTGTCATATTACTTTTAGTCTTCTTGCCTCCTTAAGTGTCTCTTGGCTGAGACAGTTTCTTAGACTTCTTGTGATTTTGATGACCTAGACAATTTTGAGGAATACTGGTCAGCCCCTAGGTTGGAATTTTTCTGATTTTTTTCTCCTAATTAGATGGGGTTATTAGAAGGAAGATGGAAAATGAAAGTGACATTTTTCATCACATCATATGAAAGGCATAGACCATTGACATGATTATGACTATTGGTGTTGATCTTGATCACCTGATAAAAGCACTTTCTCCATAGTAAAGTCACTTGTCACCTCTCTCCATCTAGAAGGAACTTACTATGTGCAGCCTGCACTTTGGGCATGAGAAGTTGTATAGTCCTTTTTATTTAGGGTAGAACATCTACAAAATTTATTTGGATTTTTTTTTTTTGCGCAAAGAGATTTGCTTCTTTTTCCCATTTACTAATTTGCTCAATCATTTCTTTATGTGAGTATGGACTCGTTTTTATTTTATACTTTGGGTTTTAATTCAATATTAATTAATTATTTTTCATTTCAAATTCTTTCACGTTTGGCCATTGGGAGATCTTTTCAAATGACTTCTGTATTTTTGACATACCCCCATGATGAAGAGGTTTTTATTTTTGTTTGTTTTGTTTTTGGAGAACTTTGTTATATTCTGGTACGATAAGATACTCTAGGATCATCTTGTATATTTCCTGTCCAAATTCTGGAATCAGCCATTTCTCCAAGGAGCCTGGTTCCTTTTATTGGGAAAATGGTATTAGAAACCAGTGTCTGGGTGCTGTGTATCCTCGTTGCTGCTTTTAGGCACTCTCAGTTGACAGAAAAAAAAATATGTGTGTGAATACTAACCCTGTGTAAACATATATCAATATCTGTTCTATATCATCAATATCTGTTCTATACCTGTGTCTATACCTATACCTATTAAGCTAAACATGAGTGGACACTAATTATTCCAACTCTTAATCTGTTGCCACATGGATCATTTTAGCTTCCTTTCTTGATTATTTGTAAATTCTCACTCCAAATGTTGAAAATTTGCCTCCCACCATCAGACATACATTTATTGAAATATTCAATTCCAGAATAGCAATGTCAGAATTCTTTATCTTCCCATTGGAAAAACCTTTATCAACTAAAGTTATAGTGCTTATGTGCAGTTCCTTTTACCTTTACCCTTGTAGACTTGACTCCTTTCCAAAGTTACATGGGTCTGCACCTTTTGTCCCCGAGCCCGTCAGTAAAGTTGCTTAATTATATATTCATAGCATAGTTAGAGTAACTTGCCACAGTCTGAATTCTTCCTTGGGAATCCCCTAAGCTCCTAAATTACTATTATTTGTTTTTACTTGGCATGCAGTAAGTTTCACTCTGTTCTGTAAGTTCTATGGTTATGGATAAATGGATAGGAGTCATATATCTATAATTACACTATCACACAGGAAAATTTTAGAGGCCTAAATTTGTGCCCTCCTGCCCTCTCCCCTTCCCCCTGGTATTACTGACCTTTTTAAATCATATGTATTTTTGCCTTCTCCAAAATGAAAAATGCAGCCTATATTTTGGATCCAAAAGCACATATATGGGTTTTCCATTTTTTTCCCCAGTCTCTGGCTTTATCTACATTCTCTTAACAGTGTCTCCTACAGGGTAGAAATTTTAATTTTGATGTAAAGTTCCAATTTATCAATTTCTTTTTAATTTCATGTTTACACTTTTAGTATTATATCTAAAAATCTCATCACAAAACCTAAGATCACATAGATTTTCCTCTATATTTTCTTGTAGAAACTTTATAGCTTTGCATTTTACATTTAGGTGTACATTTTATTTTGAGTTAATTTTGTGAAATGTAATGCATCTTTCTAGGTTTGGTTTTGTTTTGTTACATGAATATCATAATATGCCAACACTATTTGTTGAAAGAACTTTCCTTTTTTCTTCAAATTGCCTTTGCTTCTTTGTCAGAGATTCACTGACTATACTTTTGTGGGTTTATTTTTGGGCTCTCTATTCTAATCCATTGACCTATGTGTCTATACATTTGCTAGTACCACACTGTTCTGATTACTGTAACTTTATATTAAATTTTGACAACCGTTAATATAAACCTTCCAGCTTTTCTCCTTTTACAGTATGGTGCTGTTTATTATAGAAACAGATCTTTTATCTTTCCATATACATTTTATAATCAGTTTGTGACTATATACGAAGTAGGTTCCTAAAATATTAAATAGGATTATGTTGAATCTACAGATAAATATGGGAAGATGGACATCCTAGCAATACTGAGACTTCTAATCTTTGAACACCGAGTTTTGTAGGTTCTCACAAATAGATCAGTACATTTTTTGTCAGAATTATACCTATCTCTTTCATTTTGGGGTGATTTTGTAAATGTTATTTTTTTTTTAATTTCAAATTTTAGTTGTTCCCTGCTGATATATAACAAAGCAATTAAGCAATTGGCTTTTGTATATCAACATTGTATCCTGTGACATTGTATTACTCACTTATTGGTTCTAGAAGATTTTTTAAAAAATCAATCTTGTCAATAATTGTTCAACATTTGCTATATAAATTATCATATCATATGCAAATAAAATGTTATAAAAATCATTATATGCAAATAAAATCATCTGCAAATAAAATAGTTTTATTTTTTTCTTTGTAATCTATATATTTTTGAGTTCCTTCTCTTGTCTTACTACACTAGCTAATAATTTCATTAAGAGTTTAAATAAACAGTGGTAGGAGAGAACATCACTGCTTTTTCCCATAGTGGAGGGGGTCTAATTTCTCACCATTAAATATGATTAAGTTTTTATCTCCTTGGGTAAATACCAATGAGAATAATTGGTGGATCTAATGATAAGAGTTGTTTAATTTTTCACGAAAGCACCAAACTGTCTTTGAAAGTGACTGTACCATGTTAAATTTCCACCAGCTATGAATGAAAGTTCCTGTTGCTCCACATCCTTGCGAACATTTCATATGGTCAGTGTTCTGGGTTTTGGCCATTCTAATGAGATGAGTAGTAGTATCTCATTGTTTTAATTTGCATTTCCCTGATCTGTCTCTGTTTTTAATTCAACTGGTATATTTAGGTCATTCAAATATGTCAAATAAATAATCCATTTTCAAATCCAAAGTGACTATTGACATAGTTAGATTAATATCTACTATGCATACAAATGTTTACTATTCATTGATTTTTTTTTTCTTCTTTCCTTCTCTTTCTACCTTTGTGGTTTTAGTCAAGAGAAGACATGCATCCTAGATCTGTAGTTTGGTGTGCCATGATTTGGGGAAGTTCTCAGCTACTATTACTTAAAATACTTTTGCTTCATCTCTCTCCTTACACATATGATACATCTTCAGAATTATCTCAAAGTTCTTGTATATTCTGTTCTTCTATTCTTATTATCTTTTTTCCTTTGTATTTCAGTTTGGGAAGTTTCTATTGACATGTTTTCAAGCCCTTGTACTTTTTCCTTAGCAATATCTAGGCTTCTGATGAGCCCACCAAAAGCATTCTTTCCATCACACATCTTTCGGTTCAAGCATTTCATTTGAGTCTTTCTTATGGTTTCTTCCTCCCTGTTTGCATAGCCCATCTGTTTCTGCAAGCTGTCTACTTTGTTATGGCTCCAAGCTTCTCCTTCAGTTAAGCTCATCTCCGCTCATTCATTGTATTCACCTGTTTCTCCAGGTTTCAGGTTAGCAGTTTGCTCTCAAACCTAAGTTCTTTTATGGGTAAAACAAAAGTTTTGACTTCCAGTTTGTTCAATTTTTTTTTTCTTATCGTAAAAACAGAAATGCCTGCTTCTAAGCTCTTTGTTTTTCAGAGCAGAAACAAGAAGCCTACCATTTTTTATAAATTTATTTTTATTATGTTATGTTAATCACCATACATTACATCATTAGGTTTTTTTGACTCTTTATTTTTTTGTCTTTACGTTTCTTTAAAATTTTTTATTATGTTATGTTAATCACCATACATTACATCATTAGTTTTTGATGTAGTGTTCCATGATTCATAGTTTGCATATAACACCCAGTGCTCCATTCAATACGTGCCTTCTTTAATACCCATTACTGGGCTAACCCATGCCCCCAACTTCATCCCCTCTAGGAGCCTCAGTTTGTTTCTCAGAGTCCATAGTCTCTCATGGTTCGTCTCCCCCTCTGATTCCCCCCCTTCATTTTTCCCTTCTTACTATCTTCTTTTTTTTAACATATAATGTATTATGTTTCAGAGGTACAGATCTGTGAATCAACAGTCTTACACAATTCACAGCACTCACCATAGCACATAACCTCCCCAATGTCTATCACCCACCACCCCATCCCTCCCAACCCTCACCACTCCAGCAACATTCAGTGTGTTTCCTGAGATAAAGAATTCCTCATATCAGTGAGATCATATGATACATGTCTTTCTCTGATTGACTTATTTCTTTCAGCATACTACCCTCCAGTTCTATCCATGCTTTTGCAAATGGCAAGATTTCATTTCCTTTGATGGCTACATAATATTCCATTTATATATATATATATATATACATACACACACACAACGTCTTCTTTATCCATTCATCTGTCGATGGACATCTTGACTCTTTCCACAGTTTGGCTATTGTGGACATTGCTGATATAAACATCAGGGTGCACGTACCCCTTCAGAATCCTACATTTGTATCTTTGGGATAAATACCCAGTAGTGCAATTGCTGGATCGTATGGTAGCTCTATTTTCAACTTTTGGAGGAACTTCCATACTGCTTTCCAGAGTGGCTACACCAGCTTGCCTTCCCACCAACAGTGTAAGAGGGTTCCCCTTTCCCTGCATCCCCGCCAACATCTGTCGTTTCCTGAATTGTTAATTTTAGCCATTCTGACTGGTGTGAGGTGGTGTCTCATTAAGGTTTTGATTTGGATTTCCCTGATGCTGAGTGATGTTGAGCACTTTTTCATGTGTCTGTTGGCCATTTGGATGTCTTCTTTGGAAAAATGTCTCTTCATGTCTTCTGCCCATTTCTTGATTGGTTCATTTGTTCTTTGGGAGTTGAGTTTGATAAGTTCTTTATAGATTTTGGAAACAAACCCTTTATCTGATATGTCATTTGCAAATATCTTCTCCCATTCTGTCGGTTGTCTTTTGGTTTTGTTGACTGTTTCCTTTGCTGTGCAAAAGCTTCTTATCTTGATGAAGTCCCAATAGTTCCTTTTTGCCCTTTTTCCCTTGCCTTTGGCGATGTTTCTAGGAAGAAGTTGCTGTGGTTGAGGTGGAAGAGGTTGCTGCCTGTGTTCTCCTTTAGGATTTCGATGGACTCCAGTCTCACATTCTTCTGTATGCGGCTGTCCAATTTTCCCAACACCATTTGTTTAAGAGACTGTCTTTTTTCCAATGGACATTCTTTCCTGCTTTGTCGAAGATTAGTTGACCATAGAGTTGAGGGTCCATTTCTGGGCTCTCTGTTCTGTTGCATTGATCTATGTGTCTGTTTTTGTGCCAGTACCATACTGTCTTGATGATGACAGCTTTGTAAATAAAGCTTGAAGTCTGGAATTTTGATGCCACCAGCTTTGCTTTTCTTTTTCAACATTCCGCTGGCTATTCAGGGTCTTTTCTGGTTCCATACAACTTTTAAGAATATTTGATCCATTTCTTTGAAAAAAGTTGATGATATTTTGATAAGGATTACATTAAATGTGTAGATTGTTCTAGGTAGCATTGACATCTTCACAATATTTGTTCTTCCAATCCATGAGCATAGAACGTTTTTCCATTTCTTTGTGTCTTCTTCAATTTCTTTCATGAGTATTTTATCGTTTTCTGAGTACAGATTCTTTGCCTCTTTGGTTAGATTTATTCCTAGGTATCTTATGGTTTTGGGTGCAATTCTAAATGGGATCAACTCTTTAATTTCTCTTTCTTTGTCTTGTTGTTGGTGTATAAGAATGCCACTGATTTCTGTGTATTGATTTTATAGCCTGCCACTTCACTGAATTCTTGTATGAGTTCTAGCAGTTTGGTGGTGGAGTCTTTTGGGTTTTACCATTAAGTGTCTTATCATCTGCAAAGAGTGAGAGTTTGGTTTCTTCTTTGCCTATTCGGATGCTTTTATTTCTTTTTGTTGTCTGATTGCTGTGACTAGGACTTCTACTACTATGTTGAATAGCAGTGGTGAGAGTGGATGTCCCTGTCATGTTCCTGACCTTAGGAAGAAAGCTCTAAATTTTTCCCCATTGAGAATGATATTCACTGTGGGTTTTTATAAGTGGCTTTTATGATATTCATGTATGTACCCTCTATCACTACACTCTGAAGAGTTTTGATCAAGAAAGGATGCTGTACTTTGTCAAATGCTTTTTTGGCATCTATTGAGAGGATCATATGGTTCTTGTTCTTTCTTTGATTAATGTACTGTATCACATTGATTGCTTTGTGGAAGTTGAACCAACCTTGCAGGCCAGGGATAAAACCCACTTGGCTGTGGTGAATACTCCTTTTAATGTACTGTTGGATCCTATTGGCTAGTATTTTGGTGAGAAATTTTGCATCCATGTTCATCAGGGATATGGGTCTGTAATTTTCCTTTTTGGTGGCATCTTTGTCTGGTTTTGGGATCAAAGTAATGGTAGCCTCATAAAATGAGTTTGGAAGTTTTCCTTCCATTTCTATTTTTTGGAACAGTTTCAGAAGACTAGGTATTAATTCTTCTTTAAATGTTTGGTAGAATTCCCCTGGGAAGCCGTCTGGCCCTGGGGTCTTGTTTGTTGGGAGACTTTTGATTACTGCTTCAATTTCCTTAGTGGTTATACATCTGTTCATGCTTTCTATTTCTTCTTGGTTCAGTTTTGGTAGTTGATACATCTCTAGGAATGCATCCATTTCTTCCAGATTATCTAATTTGCTGGCATATACTTGCTCATAATATGTTCTTCTAATTGTATTTCTTTGGTGTTGGTTGTGATCTCTCCTCTTTCATTCATGGTTTTAATTATTTGGGTCATTTCTCTTTTCTTTTTGATAAGTCTGTCCAGGGTTTATCAATCTTATTAATTCTTCAAAGAACCAGCTCCTAGTTTCATTGATCTGTTCTATAGTTCTTTTGGTTTCTATTTCATTTGTTTCTGCTCTGATCTTTATTATTTCTCTTCTCCTACTGGTTTTAGGCTTTATTTGCTGTTCTTTCTTCAGCTCCTTTAGGTGTAGGGTTAGGTTGTGTTTCTTGTTTCTTGAGAAAGGCTTGTATTGCTATATACTTTCCTGTTAGGACTGCCTTTGCTGCATCCCAGAGATTTTGAACAGTTGTGTTTTCATTTTCATTTGTTTTGATGAATTCTTTTAATTTTTCTTTAATTTCCTGGTTGACCCATTCATTCTTTAGTAGGATGCTTCTTAGCATCCATGTATTTGAGTTCTTCCCGACTTTCCTCTTGTGATTGGGTTCTAGTTTCAATACAATTGTGGTCTGAAAATATGCAGAGAATGATCCCAATATTTTGGTACCAGCTGTGACCTGATTTGTGACCTAGGATGTGATCTATTCTGGAGCATGTTGCATGGGCACTAGAGAAGAATGTGTATTCTGTTGCTTTGGGATGGAATATTTTGAATATATCTGTGAAGTCTATTTGGTCCAGTGTGTCATTTAAAGTCTTTATTTCCTTGTTGATCTTTTGCATAGATGATCTGTCCATTTCAGTGAGGGGGGTGTTAAAGTCTTCCACTATTACTGTATTGTTGTCGATGTGTTTCTTTGCTTTTGTTGTTAATTGGCTTATATAATTGGCTACTCTCATGTTAGGGGCATAAATATTTACAATAGTTAGATCTTCCTGTTGGATAGAACCTATAAATAGGATATAGTGTCTTTCCTCATCTCTGATTATAGTCTTTGGTTTAAGATCTAACTTGTCTGATATAAGGATTGCCACCCCAGCTTTCTTTTGGTGTCCATTAGCATAGTAAATTTTTTCCACCCCCTCACTTTCAGTCTGGAGGTGACTTTGGGTCTAAAATGAATTTCTTGCAGACAGCATATCGATAGGGCTTGTTTTTTATCCAATGTGATACCCTGTGTCTTTCTATTGGGGCATTCAGCCCATTTATATTCAGGTAACTATTGAAAGATGAATTTAGAGCCATTGTATTGCCTATAAGGTGACTGTTACTGTTTATTGTCTGTGTTCCTTTCCAGTCTATGTTGCTTTTAGGCTCTCTCGTTGCTTAGAGGACCCCTTTCAATATTTCTTGTAGGGCTGGTTTCGTGTTTGCAAATTCCTTTAATTTTTTGTTTGTCCTGGAAGCTTTTTATCTCTCCTTCTATTTTCAATGACAGCCTAACTGGATATAGTATTCTTTGCTGCATGTTTTTCTCATTTAGTGCTCTCAATATATCATGCCAGTCCTTTCTGGCCTGCCAGGTCTCTGGGAATAGGTCTGTTGCCAATTTAATGTTTCAACCATTGTAAGTTACAGACCTCTTGTCCCACGCTGCTTTCAGGATTTTCTTTTGTCTCTGAGACTCGTAAGTTTTACTATTAGATGTGGGGGTGTTGACCTATTTTTATTGATTTTGGGGGGGTTCTCTGCACCTCCTGGATTTTGATGCCTGTTTCCTTCCCCAAATTAAGGAAGTTCTCTACTATAAATTGCTCCAATATACCTTCTGCCCCTCTCTCTCTTTCTTCTTCTTCTGGGATCCCAATTATTCTAATGTTGTTTCATCTTATGGTATCCCTTATCTCTCGAATTCTGCCCTCGTGATCCAGTAGTTGTTTATCTCTCTTTTTCTCAGCTTCTTTATTTACCACCATTTGGTCTTCTAGATCACTAATTCTCTCTTCTGCCTCATTTATCCTAGCACTTAGAGTCTCCATTTTTTATTGCACCTCATTAATAGCCTTTTTGATTTTGACTTGGTTAGATTTTAGTTCTTTTATTTCTCCAGAAAGGCTTTCTCGAGTATCTTCCATGCTTTTTTCAAGCCCAGGTAGTATCTTTATAATCATTCTGAACTCTAGTTCTGACATCTTACCAATGTCCATATTGTTTAGGGCCCTGGCAGTCGGTACTGCCTCTTGTTCTTCTTTTGAGGTGAGTTTTCCCATCTTGTCATTTTTTCCGGAGGAGAATAGATGAATGAGAGAACAAAATGCTAACAAGGTAACAATGACCCCAGAAAAATACACACTGAACAAATCAGAAGAGAACTGAAACCAGGGGAAAAGAAAGGGATAGGAAGAAAAAAGAAAAAAAAGAAAAAGGAAAAGGTTAAAAAAAAGTATATGATCAAATATGATCAGTCCCACACACTTGATTTTGGGCGTATTTTCATCTGTCAAAAAAAAGTGCCTCCCAAAATTTTAAAGAAAGGAAAACTTGTGTATGTACAAAAATAAAGGTAAATACACTGAAGTGATGGAATATGACTGTAAAGATGAAAATTATAGAGGATTTTATAAAAGGAATTGATGAGATAAGAAATTGGTTGAAAAAAGAAAGAAGAGGAATTAAAAAAAGAAAAGGGAGAGAATGTGATCAAGCAGGAGACTATAACAAAGCCATACACTAGTGATTTAGGGTATATTTTGGTCTGTTAAGAGAAGCTGTATCCCAAAATTTTAAAGAGAGAACAACTTATATATATATATATATATACACCAAAATAAGGTTAACTACCATGAAGTGATGGAGTATGACTCTAAAAATGAAAAATAAAAAAGATTTTTAAAAAAGGGATTGATAAGATGTTGGTTTAAAAAGGGAAAATGAAAAATTTAAAAAAAAAGAAAAAGTCAAAAAAGATTAAAAACTTTGACTTTGAAAGACTAAAGAATCAGGGGGGAAAAAAGCCATGAGTTCTGTGTTCAGTATTCCCTTAGTGCTGGTGTTCTGCCATTCTCATTGATTGGTAAACTTGGTCTTGGCTGGGTGTTCTTGCTGATCTTCTGGGGGAGGGGCCTATTGCTGTGGTTATCAAAGGTCTTTGCTGGAGGTGGAATTGCCCCACCTTTGCCGGGGGCCAGGCTAAGTAATCTGCTTGGGTTAGCTCTCCGGAACTTTTGTTCCCTGCAAGCTTTCCCTACAGCTTTGGAGGGCGAGAGTGAAAATGGCGGCCTCCCAATCTCCGCCCCAGAGGAACCAAGAACTCGGGCCCCGCTCCTCAGTGAGACCCCAGAGAAAAGCAGTTAGTCACTCCCGTCTCCCTGGCCGCTGGCTGCACTCTGTGTTCACCTGTTCTGTGACCGAGGATTTCTGTCTCTGGCACAGGACCCCGTGTGGAGTCTACAAACCAGCAGATTCCTGCGTGCACTCCCGCCCCGCTCCTCCTGGGGGAGGAAGGGGAGTTTCCCCGTATCTGCCGCTTGTTGGGTCCCTGCTGGAGGAGCAGTGGCCCGACTGTGCCATGGATCAGGGTTCATGGCAACCCCAAGCTGAGAGCCCATGCCTCTGCTCCTTCTCTGCAGCCGGCTTCCCTGCTCTGTTACCTGGGAGCTCTGCTGCACTCAGGCACCCCCAGGTCATCCTGTGACCCCGAGGGTTCTGAGAGCACACTGTCCCAGCGAGGGTTCCACCCCCCTGCTTAGCCACTGGAGCAATGTCCCTCAGCAGAGGCAACTTCTAAATATTCCAATTTTGTGCTCTGCTGCTCTATCCCTTGCCAGTAATGGCTGACCGAGACCCCCTCTCTGCCATCTACCTTCCCAAATATCTCCTTGGATTCACTTTTCTGCACGTCCTGTCTTCCAGAAAGTGGTTGCTTTTCCATTCAGAGAGTTCCTGCTATTCTTTTCTTCGATCTCCTGTTGAGTTCATAGGTATTCAGAATGGTTTGATCCCTATCTAGCTGAATTGCTGGGACCAGAGGAAATTTAGGTATCCTATGCCTCTGCCATCATGCTCCTCCCCCTCAAGAAGCATACCATTTTTTAAATAGCAGTATTCACACATTCTTCTCTAGTGCCCATGGAACATTCTCCAGAACTGATCACATCCTAGGTCACAAATCAGGTCTCAACCAGTACCAAAAGATTGGGATCATTCCCTGCATGTTTTCAGATGACAATGCTTTGAAACTAAAACTCAATCACAAGAAGAAAGTCGGAAAGAACTCAAATACATGGAGGATAAAGAGCATCTTACTAAAGAATGAACGGGGCAACCAGGAAATTAAAGAAGAATTCAAAAAAAATCATAGAAACCGATGAAAATGAAAACACAACTGTTCAAAATCTTTGGGATACAGCAAAGGCAGTCCTGAGAGGAAAGTATATAACAATACAAGCCTTTCTCAAGAAATAAGAAAGGTCTCAAATACACAACCTAACCCTACACCAAAAGGAGCTGGAGAAAGAAAGCAAATAAAGCCTAAACCCAGCAGGAGAAGAGAAATAATAAAGATCAGAGCAGAAATCAATGGAATAGAAACCAAAAGAACAGTAGAACAGATCAACGAAACTAGGAGCTGGTTCCTTGAAAGAATTCACAAGATTGATAAACCCCTGGCCAGACTTATCAAAAAGAAAAGAGAAATAACCCAAATCAACAAAATCATGAATGAAAGAGGAGAGATCACAACCAACACCAAAGAAATACAAACAATTATAAGAACATATTATGAGCAACTCTATGCCAGCAAATTAGATAACCTGGACGAAATAGGTGCATTCCTAGAGATGTATCAACTACCAAAATTGAACCAGGAAGAAATAGAAAACCTGATCAGACCTATAGCCACTAAGGAAATTGAAGCAGTCATCAAAAATCTCCCAAGAAACAAAAGCCCAGGGCCAGATGGCTTCCCAGGGGAATTCTATCAGACATTTAAAGAAGAATTAATACCTATTCTCCTGAAACTGTTCCAAAAAATAGAAATGGAAGGAAAACTTCCAAACTCATTTTATGAGGCCAGCATTACCTTGGTCCCAAAACCAGACAAAGACCCCATCAAAAAAGAGAATTACAGACCAATATCCTTGATGAACATGGATGCAAAAATTCTCACCAAAATACTAGCCAATAGAATCCAACAGTACATTAAAAGGATTATTCACCACGACCAAGTGGGATTTATCCCTGGGCTGCAAGGATGGTTCAACATCCGCAAATCAATCAACGTGATACAATACATTAACAAAAGAAAGAACAAGAATCCTATGATCCTCTCAATAGATGCAGAAAAGGCATTTGACAAAGTACAGCATCCTTTCTTGATCAAAACTCTTCAGAGTATAGGGATAGAAGGTACATACCTCAATATCATAAAAGCCATCTATGAAAACCCTACAGCGAATATCATTCTCAATGGGGAAAAACTGAGAGCTTTTCCCCTAAGGTCAGGAACGCGGCAGGGATGTCCACTATCACCACTGCTATTCAACATAGTAGTAGAAGTCTTAGCCACAGCAATCAGACAAGAAAAAGAAATCAAAGGCATCCAAATCAGCAAAGAGGAAGTCAAACTCTCACTCTTTGCAGATGATATGATACTGTATGTGGAAAACCCAAAAGACTCCACCCCAAAACTGCTAGAACTCATACAGGAATTCAGTAAGGTAGCAGGATATAAAATCAATGCACAGAAATCAGTGGCATTCCTATACACCCAAAACAAGACAGAAGAGAGACAAATCAAGGAGTCGATCCCATTTACAATTGCACCCAAAACCATAAGATACCTAGGAATAAATTTAACCAAAGAGGCAAAGAATCTGTACTCAGAAAACTATAAAATACTCATGAAAGAAATTGAAGAAGACACAAAGAAATGGAAAAATGTTCCAAGCTCATGGATTGGGAGAACCAACATTGTGAAGATGTCAATGCTACCTAGAGCAATCTACACATTCAATGCAATCCCCATCAAAATACCATCCACTCTTTTCAAAGAAATGGAACAAATAATCCTAAAATTTGTATGGAACCGGAAGAGACCCCAAATAGCCAGAGGAATATTGAAAAAGAAAAGCAAAGCTGGCGGCATCACGATTCCGGACTTCCAGCTCTATTACAAAGCTGTCATCATCAAGACAGTATGATACTGGCACAAAAACAGACACATCGATCAATGGAACAGATCGAGAGCCCAGAAATGGACCCTCAACTCTATGGTCAACTCATCTTTGACACAGGAAGAAAGAATGTCTAATGGAAAAAAGACAGTCTCTTCAACAAATGGTGTTGGGAAAATTGGACAGCCACATGCAGAAGAATGAAACTGGACCATTTCCTTACACCACACACAAAAATAGACTCCAAATGGTTGGAAAACCTAAATGTGAGACAGAAGTCCATCAAAATCCTAAAGGAGAACACAGGTAGCAACCTCTTCGACCTCAGCCGCAGCAACTTCTTCCTAGAAACATCGCCAAAGGCAAGGGAAGCAAGGGCAAAAATGAACTACTGGGATTTCATCAAGATAAAAAGCTTTTGCACAGCAAAAGAAACAGTCCACAAAATCAAAAGACCACCGACAGAATGGGAGAAAATATTTGCAAATGACATATCAGATAAAGGGCTAGTATCCAAAATCTATAAAGAACTTATCAAATTCCACACCCAAAGAACAAATAATCCAATCAAGAAATGGGCAGAAGACACGAACAGACATTTTTCCAAAGAAGACATCCAAATGGCCAACAGACACATGAAAAAGTGCTCAACATCGCTCGGCATCAGGGAAATCCAAATCAAAACCTCAATGAGATACCACCTCACACCAGTCAAAATGGCTAAAATGAACAAGTCAGGAAACGACAGATGTTGGCAGGGATGTGGAGAAAGGGAAACCCTCCTACACTTTTGGTGGGAATGCAAGCTGGTGCAACCCCTCTGGAAAACAGTATGGAGGTTCCTCAAACAGTTGAAAATAGAGCTACCATACGATCCAGCAATTGCACTACTGGGTATTTACCATAAAGATACAAATGTAGGGATCCGAAGGGGTACGTACACCCCAATGTTTACAGCAGCAGTGTCCACAATAGCCAAACTGTGGAAAGAGACAAGATGTCCATTGACAGATGAATGGATAAAGAAGAGGTTTATATATACACAATGGAATATTATGCAGCCATCAAAAGGAATGAGATCTTGCCATTTGCAACGACGTGGATGGAACTGGAGGGTGTTATGCTGAGTGAAATAAGTCAATCAGAGAAAGACATGTATCATATGATCTCACTGATATGAGGAACTCTTAATCTCAGGAAGCAAACTGAGTGTTGCTGGAGTGGTGGGGTGTGGGAGGAATGGGGTGGCTGGGTGATAGACATTGGGGAGGGCATGTGCTATGGTGAGCGCTGTGAATTGTGCAAGACTGTTGAGTCGTAGATCTGTACTTCTGCGACAAATAATGCAACATATGTTAAGAAAAAAGAAAAAAGAAAATAGCAGGAGGGGAAGAATGAGGGGGAGTAAGTCAGAGGGGGAGACGAACCATGAGAGAGGATGGACTCTGAAAAACAAACTGAGGGTTCTAGAGGGAAGGAGGGTGGGGGGATGGGTTAGCCTGGTGATGGGTATTCAAGGGGGCACATTCTGCATGGAGCACTGGGTGTTATGCACAAACAATGAATCATGGAACACTACATCAAAAACTAATGATGTAATATATGGTGATTAACATAACAATAAAAAATAAAAAATAAATAAATAGTATTCAGACTGTTTGTTTTATGGTTTTACTTTATTTACTGAATTTGATGTATAGTTGACATACAAGGTAGTGGATCAACGATTCTATAGATCATGCAGTGCTCACTACAATAAGTGCAGTCACCGTCTATCATCTCCAACATAATGACATTATTATTGACTGTATTTTTTATGCTGTAGTTTTCATTCTCGTGACTTCTTTATTTTATAACTGCAAGTCTGTACCTTTTAATCCCTTTAATATATTTTACCCATCCCCTCACCACCCTTCCCTGTGTCAACCACCAGTCTGTTCTCTGTATTTATGGATCTGCTTTGTTTTGTTTGTTCACTTATGATTTTTAGACTCCTTAGATAAGTGAAATCATTTGGTATTTTTATTACTTATTTCACTTAGCATAATACCCTCCAAGAACATCTGTGTATACCTTTAAATTGGGCATTCTAAAAGGTTCTTGGGACCAGAAAGAGAGGTTAATACAAAAGTTCATCCATTGTACTATCTCATCATGCTATTTGGTTGATTTAAAAAAGCATTTGTGTTTGTAAGAAAATCTGGTTATATTTGTAGTGAAGAATAATGTAACACTTTTAGTTTAAAAAATAAGAAGTTATAAGTGGAATGTAGGATGACTAGAAATAGCTAGGCAATGCCAGTGCAATTTTTGTAGCAAATATATAATTTTTAAACCTAATAATTTTGTTGTTATTGATGAGCTCTGTAAAGGACAGTCCTGCCTTAGAGACCTTTCAGTTTTATAAGGTTATGAAAAACATACAGTATTATTTCCTGGAAAAATGTGTAGTGGATACATTTTGTGTACAGACAGAGAATTTAATCTAAATTCAACAATTTACTAATGCATTAAAACAGGAACAGAAATGTTTGATTTCCTCAAGTGAGCGTGACTGCTACAGCCTTGCTGTCTATCTTGTGACCTTTGAAGTATATCTGCAAATGAGATTTATTTTTTTAAATGAACAACTTTTAATTTTTTAATATCTTAAATTATCCTCACTATACTTATATCTGTTATCTTCACTATACCTACATCTGTGGTAGGTATGTTTTTGTTGTCTAATGGATGTGGTACTGAAGTGGATAAAATCAGTACTGTATTATCTGGGCATGAATTGTGCTCACAAGTGGGTTATCCTGACTGTGTTTTTCTGTCTTGTTCTTGCCAGTCAAAATATTTTTTTGGTCTCGATACCTTTAAGTAAACTACAAGTTTTATTCCTATAAATATTAACCTAGGATTGGCATAAATGTGAAAATAAATCTTTGAAAATCAGTTTAATTAATTCTAAAATGAAATAGAAATACTTTAATGGCAGCCCTGTCATTGCTAAATAGAATTAGGCAGCGATTAAATAATAGAGTGACTTCCACCATTTGGTTTGTAACACTAGTGGATTTCTTCAGATATCTCAAAGGAGTATTGTAATAATACCAATAAATTTATAAAAAAAAGATTAGTTTCATGGTACTTTAACTCTTAAAAGTGGCAGGGTATAAAACAAACACAATTAGAAGTTAGTCTTTTTTTTATTTTACAGAGAGAAAGAAAGAGCAAGAGTGGGGGGATGGGCAGAGGGAAAGAAAGAGAGAGGAGAATCTCAAGGAGACTCCCGGATGAGCACAGACAGACCCTGACAAGGGGCTCAATCTCAGGACCCTGAAATTATAACCTGAGCCAAAATCAAGAGTTGGACAATTAACCAACTGAACCACCCAGGTGCTCCCCTTTTTATTTTTTAAAAGATCTTATTTTTAAGTAATTTCTATACCCAACATGGGCCTTGAACTTGCAACCCCAAGATCAAGAGTCACATGCTCTGCTGACTGAGCCAGCAAGGTGTCCCTAGAAGCTAGTCTTAATTGTACATAGTCAACTAATTAACTTTGCTCTTAGACCAGTTGTGCATCTTTTCAGATACTATCTGTAGTGTAAGACTCCTGCAGTGACTGAAATTCACATATGGATAAGTTATGATTGTTTTTTTCAAGACTAACATTTTAGAGTCGTTGTTATTTAGCAATACAAGTGGGGAAACAGGGTGTTGCAAAATCAGACGAAAGAAATGTAATGTAATGCAATTAGGACTAAATATGTTGACTATAAAAAACTATGAACAAGGGATCTTTTTGTCACATAGTGATATTGAAATAAATTTCATAACAGTGTACAGAAATCTGGAGCTTTATTGTTTAGCACTTATATCAGGAGAATACAAGAAATCTGTTCTACTTAATATGGAAATGTTTAAAGGATGCATTTTAAATATATGCCATCTGTTGGGGAACCTGGGTGGCTCAGTCAGGTAAGCATCCAACTCTTGATTTCAGCTCAAGTCATGATCTCAGGGTTGTTAGATCGAGCCCTGCATTGGGCTTCATGCTGGGCATTGAGCCTGATTAAGATGCTCTCTCACCCTCTCCCTCTATCCCTCCCCTGCCTCTCTCTCTCTCTCTCTCTTTCTCTCTAAAGGAATATATACATATATATATATATATATATATGCCATCTGCACTATTATTATTTGAAAATGATTGCTATAAATAGAAATGTTAATAGAAATATAGAATAGTAATAGAAAACCATTTCTGACATTTGAATTGATTTTGATCAGAACTTTATTATCAGAGAATACTATATTTCATTTTCTCCATATAATCATATGACAGTTAATAATAATGACTATGTAAAAAAATATTGACTGCTTCATACTTACTTCATGCCAGACATGTGTTAATTCTTCAATGTCTTGACTTTTTTAATCTTAATAACAACACCATGTAGAAATAATCTTCTCCTCTAATTCACCTTGAAGTAACAAATCTATTACAGTCAGAGCTGTAATTCCAAGCCAAGCACTTTGATTTTAGAACTTGTATGTGTTACTACTTCTCCATTAAGAGAATTTTAAGAGGAAAAAAAGAGACTTTTAAGAGAAATGAAATAATTATCAAAAAGACGAGCTACAAGATTCCACCTCTGATGCCTTTTAAAAGAGAGATATCAAGTATTTATAAAAAGTATTTTATTTTCGTAAGAAATGCTACAATTGCAAATATAAAATCATTTTGTTTTAATGGGATGAAAGAATTTGCACATTAGATAGTGTCAGACACTGAGTTTCAGAATTTATTTCTCTGTCATTCTCTGCCTCCTAGTATATGAGTCAACCTCTGTGAACACGATCAACAAGCCTTCCCCTCTTAAGATGCTCACAGTTCAAAAGGAGAAATAAATGAGTAAAAAATAAATAACAAATTGGATATGTGCACTTCAGTAAACTGAATTTTTTCAGGGATTTCAGTAATAGTTTTTACAGAATAAAATGTATTAAAATGTAATCCAACAGCATTGAGAGAAGTCTAGAAATTTCACATCTGCCACTTAAAACCAGTAGTTTTTTCTCTTATTCTCTCCATCAGAACATTTATATACAAACTCAGTAATTTCTTGAACATTGTCTATTTTAACTTCCATTGTGATAATAAAGAAAGTCATTCAAACAAAGCAGCTCTGTTGCCTGGGCAACGTTTTTCTTTCCTGTATTCATCTGGTTCCAGATAGGGAACCATTTTAACCATCAGTAAAGACATGTAGATTATATCCCCTAATGAATGACAGGGTTTCTATCCAACCTAAATAATGAAATTCACTTGTAGGAGAAATACCTCTCTATAAAACAAGATGGAATTTTTGTGGAGATGCAGGAATACATGGAAGCTATAACATAATCACTCTTTACCTACTAGGTTTCCATTAGGCAAACATTGTCTACACATATAAATAGTGTGTGATTAAATAAAAATACACACAACTCTTGCCCTCCAAGAAGTCACAGGTCTGTAGGAAAGACATATGAGCAAACAAAAACAAAAGTGACAACAAAAACCCAAAACCAAATACTTTACCAATTGATAAGTATTTTGTTTTTCTACTACAAGGTGCCTCAGTGATTTGAGATAGTTAATTCACATTGTGTCATGTGGTCTATTCACCGAGGCTCTGTCTATATATACTCACTAGCAGAAAAATTCAAATCCCAAATGTGCTATTGAATGGAGCAGATCAGATACGGTTTGTCCATGTGGCAGTGTGATTGGCAGGAATTCAAAAGTACCATTCACTTCCTTTCAGCAGCTGTGTTTTAAGATCAAGCTGACCAATTTGAATGAAAGTTTTGGTTGGAATGTTTTTCAGAACTGTTCCTTCAGAGAATGTGTAGATGCAGCTACAGCACAATTTAGGCATGCCTGTGCAATGGTGAGCGTTACAGTGATGCCTCCCTGAATAACCTCCATTTAGAAACAACTTTTCTTATGCCTCTAAACTACTTACAGTTTTGCCTGTTCCGATTATAGGGCCACTGCCATACATTCTCTTGTGTCTTTATTATTTTTTTAAGATTATTTGAGAGAGAGAGAGAGAAAGAGAGAACGAGTGAGCATGAGTGGGGGAGGGGCAAAGGGAGAGGGAGAAGCAGGCGCCCCGCTGGGCAGGGAGACTGATATGGGGCTCAATCCCAGGACCCTGGTATCATGACCTGAGCCGAAGGCAGATGCTTAACCAACTGAGCTATCCAGGCATCCCTCCCTTGCGTCTTTAAAGTATGTATATATGCATCCACATAATATTCAAATGTCCTAGAAAATTTTTAGAAGGAGATTATGAGTTTAATTAAATTTATCCCAGATGACCATTCACATACTATTTGTCACAGAGTAATAAGAATTAACAACAATAAAATTCTTATGAGCAATATCTAGTTTAGTTGCAAAATTGAATTAGTGATCAGTCTTTTTTTTAAGATTTATTTATTTATTTATTTGAGAGAAAGAGAGAGAGATAGTAGGGTAAGGGGCAGAAGGAGAGGGAAAGAGTCTCAAGCAGACTCTACACTGAGCACCGAACCTGACACTGGGCTCTATCTCATGACCCCAAGATCAGGACCTGAGCTGAGACCAAGAATCTGCCACTCAACCACTGTGCCACGCAGGGGCCACAAATTAGTGATCAGTCTTAATTGGAATAGCTTATTTATGGAAAAATATATTGGCAAATCCATTGATTAACATTAATTGTAAAACAAAAAGGTTTTCGTTGTTGTTTTGTTTTGTTTTTTAAAGAAAGAGAGTTTCTATCTCCATCAGGAGCATGGCTCAGATTTGTCTTCCTTTCTGACAAATGTCTAACTCTTTGGTGCTGACAGGAGTCTGGGACATCTGTCATCCCATGGATTGTTTTCGATGAGGAAGCTTATTTGACTGTTTGGCCTTCTTCCTTATCCTTTCATATAGGTGCCTTCCAAAGCTATAAAGGGACGAGAACAATTTTAAATCCCCTCTTTAGATATTATTGATCTGTTTTTATTTTAGATTCATTTTTATTTTAGATTTCTTAGCAATTATTATTTGTGGTTCAATGTGTTTTAGCACTTCATTTTATATATATATATTTTTTTTTTCTCAACTGCTTTTTAAATATGGAACTCCTATCCCTCCAGTAGGACTGAAGGAAATATGAGCTGCTTATTTTGTCAATAATCATATACTCAGTTTTTATAAGAACTTGGTAAAAGGAAAATAAAATTCAATCAACCACATCTGAAAGAGTGGTGATTGCTTTGGAGGAAGGAGATTGTTGCCACTGATCTATGACATCTTCTTATTTTAAGTTACTTCGACAAATTTGTTTCAGATTTTATTTGAATTAGTGTTTACTAGTTTTTATGGTTAAAATAATTATTTTAGGGCAGATGCAATAATTACAGCTTATTTTAAATTGAAGTACAATTACCATGCACTGTTATTTTTGTTTCAGGTGTTCAGTATAATGATTTAACAATTCTGTATATTTTGCAGGGTTCATTAATCTACTTTATCTATTTCACCCATCTAACCATCCACCTCCCCTATGGCAACCACGAGTTTGTTGCAACTTTAAAAAAAAAAAAATTGAAAGAATTTGGGTGTGAGGAAGATCTGGCTGCAACAGTTATCCCATTGATTGCCAGGGTTGATTTCATTGATCTGGCTGGCTAGACGGGTGTCTCCTTTCTCTTTCATTGCACTATAGACATTAGTAGAACAACAGGGATTGTCAAACTTCCAAACATCCAAGTGAGGTGCTGTGTGTGGCAGTCTGCCTTTCTAAACAAACAAACAAAAATTGTACAATCATGAATCATGGTATTTGAATGTTAGTTAAAAAAATTGTACATTTATGAATCATGATATTTGAATATTAGAAAAGGAATCTTGGGATTCTTTTAATAAGGACAGGAAAGTTGCTAAAATTGTATGTCAATGATAAATTGGAAAATGTAATTTAACAAATGTTTTTAGAGAATATTAGATGTATTTACCCCAGAATACATGCCGGAAGAACATTTGGAATACCATTATTACAAGGTTTTTTAGGACAGAGATTGGTCAATACACCAGGTGTTCTGTTAATATTTAGTAGAAATAGAAAACCTATTTATTGTGTTTGGGGGGAAAACAGTTAAAGGGTAAACGCAGAAAAAATATTTTTAAAGCTTATTAGTACTGAACATTAATGGATGTGCTAACACCAAAAGGAAGTTGAATTTTAAGGCTATGATTCAGCATGGTCCAAATATGTTAATTTAATAAAAAGAAACTTTATCATGATATGAATGTTTACATATGTAAATGTTACTAATTTAAGTATGATTGGCATATTGATAAATATTATAACTCATTTCATATCGCTAATGTGTACTCATATATAGGAAATATCTAATAAAATTACATTAGGCTATGATGAGAATTGTATTAATGGAGTAGAAGTAGACTTTTTAAAGGCACTAGGGAGATAGTCCAGAGGGCTAAGGAATTTTACATCTCTTATATGTCTAAATCAATTTTTAAAATACTATTTCCTGATCTTGGTAATTGCTCCCTTGTATTGTAATTCAACACCTTCATAATAAGGTGGTGACTATAATAATGTTCTTATCTCATTCCATAAAATGAAAATAAATCCACAGTAGATTTAATAGAAAAAAATCAAATGGAAGCTCACAAGGCCAACTCTATATACAATTTAATTCTAGGATTTAGAATAAAAGCCAATTACATTTAATGGCCTTTACAGTCTACAAAGCACTATTTTCACATCTAATAAAGACATACTCATCATGACAACTCTACCAATTTTGAGAGTAAGAAAGTTTATTTGATTTTCAAATGACCATGAGAGTGATAGAAAAGCTATTCGAATCCTGCTCTGTTGTTTGTTCTGTGCTGTTACCACGTCATTATCAGGAGTCAGTGGATTCGAAGTTGAGGGAAAGACTGGAGGTTGAATTCCATGGAGAGCCACGGGGAAAAGGGCATATCAGTTCAGTTTGGGGCTTTGATTCATTTTCTTAATTTTGTTGTCATCAACTTCTGCTCTAAGAATAAAATATAACAAAAATACCCTATCATATTAGACTTTGAGGTAGGACAGCATCGTGTGTGTTCAGACTTCTGAAATATTATTCAGCATGAACTGATTCTCTGCTATGAAATTTGGGTATATGGCTTAGTTCATTTTTTCATGGTAGTAAAAATTTAGACTCTTAATGCTGTTCTATAAAATAAGAACAAGTTTTCTGTTTATCAACATGAATAGTATACTTAGAACTAACATTCTCTATAACATATAAAAGTTTTAAAGAAGATGGAAGGAAATTACAGGATTAAAAATATGAAAGCATGTTTAGAATTGTGTGCAATGCTTTTTTGCTTCTAAACACCCTCAACCATTCCAAGTAGTTATGAAAAAATAAAGTTTAAAAATTCACACACAAAAAAGGCTTCATTCACATTCAATGTATTGGATTGCAGTATATGAGAATACTCATCTTATGGTTGTTATTCGTGTGTGTGTGTGTGTGTGTGTGTGTGTTTATTATATATTCAGATTTATTTATCATTCATAAGTACTTGTGTTATGTATTAGAAATAAAGAGAGCTATTCATCTTTAGAAGTATAAGAACTTATAAAATACTTGACAGTCACGATTACATTGTTCCTATACTTTCTTTACAACTTGGGGGATTAGAGTGAAGGTTTCAATTCAACAAATACTATTTTGCTTAAAATAATACTTTATCATCATAATGATATGTTTTAGTTATGGAAATTTAAAAAAATACAGGACTAGAGTTAAACAAAGAGCAACAATAATCAGACTTCATATTCCAAAATACATATAGCAGACTAATTTCCTGAATAACCTTTGCAATACATTATGTATAAAAAAGTAGGTATGAATATTCCCTTTATGGACACATTTGATTTGGCAAGAGAGTGAGAGAAATACCAAATCCTGAAACAACAAATTGGAAGAGTAATAAAGCACCAAAGCTGAAAGCTGCCATGAAAGCACTTGATCCTCAATGGACAAAATGTTTCCATTTTAATGGGACTCATGAAGAAGAAAGGAGAAAATGCCCAGACCTGCACAAGGTGGGAAGTCATTATGAGAATCTCTTACAAAAACAGACCCAGAAAGTGATTTTCTCAATTGAAAGGGGCAAGTTATAAAAAGAAGAAAATGCTCAAGGATAAGACAGAGTGAAACCTTTATGCTTTATGTGGAGGGAGGAAAAACAGCTTTAACAGAATTTCTGATGACAGTCTGGTTATAGCATATCTTTTATCTATCTATTTATTTATTTATTTAAAGATTTTATTTATTTATTTGAGAGAGAATGAGAGATAGAGAGCACGAGAGGGAAGAGGGTCAGAGGGAGAAGCAGACTCCCCTGCTGAGCAGGGAGCCCGATGCGGGACTCGATCCCGGGACTCCAGGATCATGACCTGAGCCGAAGGCAGTCGCTTAACCAACTGAGCCACCCAGGCGCCCTATAGCATATCTTTTAGACTAGAATCCACTCTATTGCTGTAGCCCTCAAAAGACATAAACCTGGCATTTACTTTAAGAAGTTCCCAATTGGTGACTGCTTCCAGGTACATAACGGAATGAATAAAGGGAATCCACTTTAAATCAAAGCCTCAAAAAATCCCACAGATAAAATTTGATTGATCATAATCTCATAATCCTCAAAATCACATAAACTGAAACTACACCCATCATGAGCAAGTGTAAGCAGAAACAACAAATACCCATAACAAAGTAGCAAATTTTCCAGATGGAATAATCATATTTTGAAAAGCAAATGGCACAAGAGAACACTAGTGTAATTTTAATAATATAAGTTAAAATGGATCTGATGGCCAAAACCTTTCTAGAGATTGGACATGAAAGCAAATTTACCAGGAGAAAATAACAATTTTAAACTTTCATGAACATAGTAACATAACTTTAAAATATGTAAAACTAAAAGTGAATGAACTACAAGGAAGGATTGACATATCTATAGATCTTTGGAGAGATTTTAATATATTTGTCTTCAAAATTGATAGTAAATATATGGAAGTTTTTTTAATTAAGTTTCTCATTTTAATTCCAGTATAGTTAACATACAATGTTATATTAATTGCAGATGTACAATTAGCAATTCAGCATTTCTATACATTACTTAGTGCTCATCAGGATAAATGTACTCTTAATCCCCTTGACCTGTTTCACCCATCCCCCCCTCCCACCTCCCTTCTGGTAACTATCAGTGCATTCTTTATGGTTAAGAGTCTGTATTTTGGTTTGTCACTCTCTTCCTCTCTTTTCTTTCTTGCTCATTTCTTTTGTTTCTTAAATTCCACACGTGAGCGAAACCATATGATATTTCTCTCTGACAAGACTTACTTCACTAGCAAAATGTATGGAAGATTTGCAACATGAGAAAGGGAGGATTGGAGAGGACAGTACAAAACTATGTGGCTTTGTAAAAAGCTCACAAAACAAAACAAAACAAAAGTAATTAAGACTCCAGAGGATAATCTGCACTGCCCATCCCATGCAGACGGATTAGTGTCAACAGATGCTGTCACACTGGTTACAAAAAATGTATCAAAACAACAGAGTAGTAATGATGGCAAGACTTGTTTTGGACCATGGCTAGTGGTTGCTGAGACAGGATGGCTGGAAATGAGCGTGAGTCAGTGCTCCTGTTAGGATGGTCACAGGCAGCAGGGCGCTGAGCAAGAGCCAAGTACAGCAGGAGTGGGGAGCGGGCCTCTCTGGGATGGAGCCTGGAATGCCAGTTTCTAGGAGGGAGTCCTGTTCCCATCATCTTAAAATAGAGGCTGAAGTGCTCTTCCTGCCGGTATAGCAGGAATGTTGAACATTGTTCCATTTCCTCATAAAGATCACAATTCTGCTATCATTCTGCCTCGTCTAGGATGTGTTGTAGATGAATGAATCAACACAATTTGTACTCTATTCCAGAATAATCGCCCTATTAATGTAACATATGTGAGTGAATTTGCTTTACAGAAACACATGTTGTGGTCTAACAGGCTGCACATAGAACATTGCACTGAGTGATTGGAGAAAACCTCTTCCTTTCAAATCAAGTCCATAAAACAAGTATGGGTATCACATAGGCTGTATTCTCTGACTACAGCACAATTAAGTTAACATAACTAAGTTAACAATAACAAAAGAAATTCATTGAAACCTCCATATATTTGGAAATGAAAACTTTGGAGATTAAATTTAATCTCCTAAGTAACTCATAGTTAAAGAAATCGTAACGGAAATGCATGCATATATATACAAAATTGTAATATAAAAATGATTAAATATAAAAATTTGTACACAGAAAAACATACAACCATTAATGCATTTATTGGGGAAAAATCCAAGACTAACAATTATTTTATTTTATTTTATTTTATTTTTAAAGATTTTATTTATTTATTTGACACACAGAGAGAGCGAGAGAGAGAGAGAGAGAGAGGGAGAGAGCACGAGCAGGGGGAGCGGCAGGCAGAGGGAGAAGCAGGCTTCCTGCATGAGCAGGGAGCCCGATATGGGGCTAGATCCCAGGACCCTGGGATCATGGCCTGAGCTGAAGGCAGCGGTTCAACCAACTGAGCCACCCAGGCGCCCCAATTATTTTAAATATTAAGAAAAGTGCAATAAGAAAGAAATCATAAAAATGAGAATTACAGTGAAAAGCAGAGACACAATAGAGGTTAATGAAGCTCAAGTGTCAAAACGAAAAGCTCCAAAAAGCAAAAGATTAATACAAAAATTAAAAAAATTCTTCAAACAAGGTTTTCCACTTCTGCTATTCCACCCCATCTCTCTCTCTCTCTCACACACACACACACACACACACACACACACACACACACACACACACCAAAAAACTTACCAATTATAAGAACATATACTCAAAGGCAGGAAAAGAGAGCTAATGATAAAGGAAGGATCTAGTAGAGAATAGCAATCCAGCAATGTGTGCCATGTGCTTGGTCCACATTTCCTCTGTATTTTCCAATTTGGGAGAAATTTGACAGCTTTGTGGCACTGTGGCGATAGTAATTTGAAGCTAGGGCTTACCGAGTGTTGGGACCTTCAAAAGCCACATGTTAAGAGTAAGAATAAACCTGAAGTAGACAGTTCCTCACTAGGGACTGCTGCTCAGCCTCAAGTGATCTCCAATGCCAAAATTAGCTTAAATGGTACTGGAGTACTAGTGTCTCCAGGTACAGAAAGAAGCAAATATATCTCTTCTCTGGAGGCAGATAACATCATCCTAGACTGCCAATTATTTCTGTAAATACCCTTTCAAATACAATGTTCTGCATGCAATAAAAATTAATCACCAACAGGAGGAGGAGGAGGTAAGAAAACATGAATGAAAATTGCAAAACTGAGAAATAAGTCAACAGGGATTTCAGTAATTTTTATCAAAAGCAGACCCTTAAACTCTTTATAAATTTGAAAATTCGTATAAAATTGCAAAATTCCTGAAATAGTTTTTCAGGACCAACTCAAAACAAACAAGCTAACAAAGAATTGGAAGAGATATTAATGGGAGTGGCAATAAAGAAATGATCCACTAATTGGTACAGGTTTCTTTTGAGGGTAGCAAAAATGTTCTGGAATTAGATACTAGTGATAGGTAAACAACCTTGTGAATACACTGAAAACCACTGAACTGTATACTTTAAAAGAATGGAAATGTTAACTATCTCCCCAGAGGCAGAATAGTTTAACATGTAAGTTTCACCAGTTATTCACTCTTCCCCGCCCTCGCCCCCCCACTTTATTGTTGAATGTAACATTGTATAAGTTTAAGGTATATTATATGATGATTTGATACATGTGTATAATGTAGAATGATTATCACAGTGAGGTCAATTAACACATATATCACCTCACATAACTACTATTTTTTTTCTTTGTAGCAAGAGCATTAAAGATCTACTCTCTTAAGAACATGCTGACAGTAGTCACCATGCTATACACTAGGTCCCGGAAATTTATTTATCTTACACTAGAAATTTGTACCCTCTGACCCACATCTCCTATTTCCCCCTTATCTCATCCACTGGCAACCACCAATTTACTCTGTTTCTAAAAGATCAACTTTTTTAGAGTCCACATATAAGTGAGATAATACATTTGTCTTTTCTGTCTTATTTGATTAACATAATTTCCTTTATGTTCATCCATGTTGTTACAAAAAACGGAATTTCCTCCTTTTAAATGGCTGAAGGATTCTATTACACAAACACGCACACTTAGGTTGTTTCTATGTCTTAGTTATTGTAAATGCTGCAGTGAACATGAGGAGTACAAACATCTTTTTCAGGTACTAATTTCATTTCTTCTGGATATATACCCAGACATGGGATCACTGGATCATAATGCTAATTCTATTTTTAATTTTTGAAGAAGCACCATACTTTTTCAGTTATATTATTAGTTTTATTGTTATCATTTATTGAAGAGATTATCATCTCTTCATTTGGTATTCTTAGCTTTCTTGCCAAATTTTAGTTGGAAATAATATGCATTATTTCTGAGCTCTTTATTCTGTTTCACTGGTCTATTTGTTGTATGCCAATACCATATGTGATGATTACTATAGGTTTGTAATATGGTTTGAAATCAGAAAGTCAATGCCTCCAAATTTGTCATTTCTCAAATGCCACGGCCCGCGTGCAAGGTCGAACAGGGGTGAGGGTAAGAGAAT